>NC_060144.1:187037425-187151258 GCF_021461385.2 Schistocerca piceifrons | reverse complement strand
AAAGTCTCAGGCATGTAGAGTAGAATGGGAGTGGGGGTTATTGCAATTACACGCACTACTGGCAGCTGACACCCTTTGCTGTATGATGTAAACTCATTGCTGCAGTGCCGGCAGTTGGAGATACTATATGTTAGCATAAATGGCAAGGGGCACAGAAACCTTAACCAAATAGTACACCTGCGACAAGGAAATATCTGTGACAAAGTATCAGTCTGGCATTTATCGGCCATTTCTACTTGTAACAAATGTTTGGTGGAAAAACTGCAGAACAGGTGTATTTTTTAAAATTGTGATTAAAATACCTGGAAAGTGTGTGTTAAGCCAACTATGCCATGATAAGATGAATATAAAAAATGGCTATTGCTGCCAAAAGACTTTCACAAAGGAAAGTGTAAGACTTGCCTAATGGACATTGGTATAGTGATGATGGGAGAAGCGGCCTATAAAGCACATATAAAAGATAAGTGTTATTTTATGTTACGTATTACTTGATTAGAATGACTTGACTTGATGTGCTTAAATTATGGGTGTTACAAAATAAATCATGAATGAGTTGTTAATACACTTAATCTATACCTACGTAAATAATAATTATTGTTTAGTATCTGAGGAAGAGAGTGTTAAGATTTATCAGAAAGGTGAGGTATAAATGAAACAAACGATTAACGATAAAACAATGGTAAAAGATTACTGTGCAATCACTATTGCTCAAAATTGTGAAAAGATGAAGTCCTATACAATCAAAAGAATAAAATAAAAGTAACAAAGGTAAAGGGAAATTACTTTGGCACTGCACTTAATGGTGTGCTACAGCCACAAATTATACCCCAAAACTAATAATTTCGTGAGCACTTTCAATATATAAGCGACACAGAGACATAGAATTCTCATAGCAAGATGATTTCGGCTTAGAAGTGTGAATAACGGACCAAATCATTCAAATTCAATATGGCATATGCATTCTCAATTTCATTAAAATTCACACATTTGGAATTACTTTCATGCATTATTGTATGATAGAAACTGCTGAAAGGACTCCAAAATGTGACATATTTACTTTAACTGCTTTAATTAGAAAAACATGTCATAGATCAAAAATGTGACATATTTACTTTAACTGCTTTAATTAGAAAAACATGTCATAGATCAAGCAGATGTGCAATGAAGGGTATTGTTGGTAAGTTTTTAAAGAATTTTTCTTATTTTGTTAATTTGATAATGTTGAATTTTATTATAGTGATAATACATTGAAGTTATCATCAATTTCTGCTTGTTTATTTCATTCTTGACCTTGCTACAGCATTGAGTGAGTGCTCCTATTATCAGCAAAGAAAGGGCACATACAAGTCCTTAATTTTTATTTTGTAAATTCAGTACGAACCCTGCCTGACTGATCCATTCTGCTGTTACTCTTCTCTACTGACAAATATTAATGCCCACTTCCTAATGCCTCTTTTGACATTTAATGATAAATTCCACATTAATAAGTCTGTCTGGGAACTTTTGATCAGACACAGTATATAATACCCTCAGGTGATGTTATGCAAATACAAACAATAAAATGAGGTGTTTTATTACTCTATTTTAAAATGTCTGAGTGCAGGGTGAAATGGCACGAAGATGGCATTGGCATCAATAAAATTTTGTGTTTGTTGTGTTGGTACACACTGCAGAATAATGAAAGTAGACTATTATCATCATCTCCAGAATGCTCCTTTATTCAAGTCTTTTGTGTAAACATGTTTCTTATAGAGAGATGAACAGGAATGTATTACTTTGTTTAGTTTATTGCCAAAATAAATTCATCCAAAGTTGAAAAAGAGTTATAAGGAGCCTTCACCTTTATTTTGAACTGTTAAAAAAAATTCAGATGTGCATCCTTTCTCTTGGAGGTGATCTGTGTTAGGGCATAGCAGAAGTGCAAGCACAGATGTAAACAGGACAAAGTATGGTATGATTTTGCACAGAGAATTAGCAGTGAGAAAGTTTTACGAAAGTGGGTGCTGTGTTTATTGGGTACTAACTTAGGTAGGTGTGGAAAAGAATGTCTCAGCAATTTTTGACTAATTTTAAATCCAAGTTGTTTTGTGCATTGATTTATTACTGTTAAAAGACATAGGATCCACTGCAAAATGTCAGAAACAAAAGTGCGCTTATGGCCAATAAGGGTAAGTCTGAATAAAAATTGGGAGAAAACATTATATTTCATCAGGATACTGCTCCTGCCCACAAATGTGTTTCGGCAATGAGAAAACCAAGGGATTTGAAGTACAAATTGTTGGAACAACCGCCCTATACAACAGATTTTGCCCTTTTGTGTTTAGACAAGGTCAATATCTCACACTTGGGTTTGTGCTTGGCTCTGAAGAAATTTTTCAGATGTGGTGGTGAAAACATTTTCATCCCAAATATTCAGCTGTCAGCAAGAGAAGGGAAAAGTGGTGATGTACAGTTCTCAATCATTAAACTCAACTCTTATGCCATGGATTAAGCTGCAAATCTCTTCTCAGTGTCTTGCGGAGAGGGAATGTATGTGGCAGATGACAATGGTCTGTATGATCATACGAAAATATTTAGTCCCATTGATGCTATTGAATAGAAGCAGACTGTGGATCAGCACCGATATTGCCCTCTCCCTTTGTTCATAAATAACAGCATAGATACAGCTTGTCACTATACACACACATATACACGCACATCAGTCACATCAATCAGTTTCGCATAAGACACCTAACATACAACAAGCAGCCCAAATGAAGATGGTTATTAATGCTTGCACCAGTGGGGAGGGGGGGGGGGGGGGGGGGGGGGGGGGAGAGAACAGATTTGGTATACCCTGACTTTGATATACTCTGGTGTAATCCATTCATTGGCAGAAAATTGAAGGCCGTGTCCATATAAGTGGATTTTTTTTTCTTTCTAACCCACAGTTTCTCTCTACCAGCAAGAAACCTCGTCATCTTACTTTGATACTGAAAATAATGGTGCTCTATCCACAATGTGGATCCTGGTCATTAGCACCCCTGTGTGTCTCCTCCCTTAGTCAAGACCCCTTCTTTCCCTCCAGTCAATGTTCATCATTTGCCTCGCCCTCTCCTCTTGTCTTTTCTCTCCAACCAACAAATGATTCTGCTACTCCTCTGTCCATTTTTCCCTTGCCCACGTCAACAACCACCCCCTCCCCCACCCCTTTTTCAGTTCACTCATCTTCACATTTCTTGTCACTCCCTCTGTTATCAACCCTTGCTCACCCCCCTCCTACCCATGTCTTCTACTATCCCATCCCCACCCCTTATCCTGTTACATCTTCTCACTCAGTTCTTCCACACATGCCTCCAACAATCAGATTTATGCTGTCATTTCCATTCTCTCAGTTTCTTCTCCCCCCCCCCCCCCCCCCCAAATGCTCCTCCGTCATCTGACCTAAAAATACCAAAAATTTCTTAAGAAGTCTTGTGTTCTCTGCTCTTACCGCTTCCGTACCGTACCACCTCTGCTTCCCTACCCCGACTTTCTCAACTCCACTCTAGATTCCCTAGGAGCTAAGTTTATAACAGGATTTCCACTGTTTCTCTCAGTCAGTTTTATTGCTGCACCTCATGAAAGTAACTTTTAATCCATCCGAAATTTCTCTGTCTGTTGAACTTTTTTGTCCCCCTCTGCAGGAAGCCCATTGGCTGCGCATAGTCCATCACAGCCAAGTGATAAAAGCAGTGTATTCACCGAGGCAACAGATGCAGATGTCATGGAGTGTTCGCCACCAGCTGAGCAACTTGATAACAAAGAAGACCTCTCCAAAGTAATAGAAAGTATGTCTGAGGTAAGCTCTCAGAAAGATTGCAATGCTGCAGTGGGAGAGCAGACAGAGTCCAAAGAGGATTCCTCAAAGCCACAATAGAAAAAGTTCGTGAAGGATGGACACAGAAGGATGCTCATGCTGTTACTATAGGGGAACTTTACCTAATGGTAGGTGTACAAAAATTAACATTATCTTTTTGTCTCTGTCTGTGAAAGGTATTTGTATTGGGTATTTGTTGATGGGCCAACTCGGTCCTCAGATGACTAAGTTTTAGACAAAAATCATTTGTACTTAATTCTGTGTGTAACTTGTAGCACATGATTATTGTGACACAATAACAACCCACTTTTTCTGCACTATTGGATAAAGTTCTCTTCCAGACATATCCACATCTTAGTCTTCTGCTGTAAACTTGGTAGTTTTCTGCAGATGGTATCAACTCATCTGCCAGTGTATCATGATGTAAGATATTCTTATGATCCATTTATTTGTTGTCCTGACACTCTGCATTATTACTGTCATGCATCTTTCTGTTGGATGTTGGGCACAACACTCATTTTTGGATGTTTTGTATGTAAAATCAGTGTCTCACTGTTTGAGGTTGGCACATTGTAAGCTTCTCATTTCAGTCACATTAGAAACTTACTTTAGAATATTGATTTCAGTTTGAAAGAAACAACTAATTAAATCTAGTTAAATCTTTAGGATTGTTGATGGAACAAAACAGTGATGTCAATTGGGAGGGTTGTAAAGACAGTGTATTATCGATGTTTTCCAAAAATTTGTAGTCAGTATTTACTGAATACAGCACTTGTCATTGATACCAATTAACAGTATCATGAACTTCACATAAGACTGAAGTACCGTATTGAATCTGTTATGTAGCTATAATACCATATTTTGTGACTGTAATTAAGTCTAATTGAGACCAAATATGTTTCACTTTATTTTGAAGTATCTTCAGTGTGCCAGGATCATGAACAATTTTCCTGCTTTAACTTACTACTATTTACAGTATTAATTATTATCTGTTTTTTGTTTCTTATCTCGTTCTTCTATACACACATGGTAGATTTTAGCACACAGTTTTAACACTTTATAAATAGGAAATGTGGGATTGAGATTATGACATTTGTGAGGGTAAGAGTGTAACATTACGAGTCAAGACAGCTGTAACGGAACTTGAATAGCGTAAAGTTATCGTTAAAACGCACGCCGCATGATTTGTTACGATTTGGTCGGTCAAAATAGTAGTAACATGCTTTTGAATACAATTAAAATATAACGGCGATACCTGTTTAGCATTATTGGAAATAATATGTAATAAATTAATGATTAAGGTAGCCGATCCTATAAGAAGAGGTAAAATTGGGCATATTAAGGTGTTTTGCTTTATATCGACTAAGCCGATGATACGGCGTCTTTTTTTTCCGTTTACTCTTAGAAAAAAAAAAAAAAAGAAAACCAGTAACGAAGTGCTAATTGTGCATTGTGAAAAATATAGGGGCGAATTTTAAATAGCTACAGTGTATAATCAGACTAACAAATGGACATTCAGTTACGCGAAATAGCGGACAGTGAAGTGTGGTCATTAAATTGAGTACACCTACGGGGCGGTCAATTCCAGGATAAGTGTATTCGCGTCTCACGAGGCACGCGGTATTGAGACCGGTTTTTTTTATTATATCACGGAGAGTGGGCTTCAATTTATAAAAAGGAGAAAAGCTGTATCATTATCATTGACTGTTGGTGTTATGCAACCAAAACTGTTCATCAAAGGGTTTCGGTGAATGAGTGGTGAATGCGAAATGAAACTGTGAACGAAGTTATGTTAAATAAAGCAGAAGAGACAAGACAGTTTGGTCGTATCTGTTATTATTCCATAAACCATAACATGTACTCTCGTTGTACGAAGCCTTTATAGACGATCGTTATGACAATTTGCTTTGAAGGGATCTCGTTACGAGTTAAGTTTTGGGGACCTGGTCAACAGGGGATAGTTCGTAGATCTTAACTACTGCAGCTATTCTGGAATCAGGTGCTACCGTGACCGTTGTGTGTTGTCTATGGCTTAAGGTCATCATATCTCATGCTCTAAGATCGACGCGCCTTTCCTCTTGGTATAACGGTGTCTCACGGTAACCACGACAACGCCGACGGCGAAGGAAGATACGGTAGAAGTGGCGCCCAACGTGGGGCTCGATCGAGGAGGATTGCTGCATCGAGTCGAGTGTCATCCGGATTCACGAACCCTAGAGTTGGAAAATATTGTAGTAGCCAGTGAGTCTGTCCAATGAAAGAGGTATTCAATAATCGCTAAAAGTGAGCGATACTACCAGGTATGATTAAAATAACTGTATAATTATAAAAAAAGGGAAGTTGAGACTTGTGATTTCGGTAGATAAATATATATAAATACATAGTGAAAATAGTGTATGTCTTGGTAGTGAATAATCATGTCAAAACGAACGAAAAGAATACATGATAATGTGCAGTTGAGTAGAGTAATGAGTAGAGAGAGAGAGGAAAGTGAAGAGGAAAGGGATGATGTATCCCATGAGCTCAATGTGGGACAGGAGACATGTACAGGTAATAATACAGTTATTGATTTAGAGCTGTTAGGAGATTCAAATACAATGATAAGTAAGGTAAGCAGCGTGGGAGAACATAAAGATCTTGAGGTTTCGGAAGTAGATCAGCAAGTTTATCCTCAAAATGGAAATATTAATCAAAAAATGTTTGATATGCTGGTATCAATAAATACTCAAATGGGTGTAATGAATGGAAGACTTGGTTCACTAGAAAAAGATAATAAGCAATTAAAAGAGGACAATCAAAAGTTAAATGAAAAATTTGAGGCCAAATTTGGTTCATTAGAAGTTAAAATGGATTCTTTGGAAAGCAAACTGAACACCTTTGATTATAAACTGGAAAATACTAAGAAAGAATTAAAGGCGGACCGGGAGACTCAATTAAATGCGAAATTTGGAGAACTAGATGTAGAGTTTTCTAACACCTTAGAAAGGCAATATAATAATTTAATGGGAAAACTTCATGATGTAGAAAAGAAATATGAGGTAGTTTCGAAGAGTTATGATGGCCTGTCCAATAGGATGGTTAAGTGTGAAAGCAGCTGTTTCAATGCTAGCGCACAGATAGAAGAGCTTTCGAAACAAATAGTAGAGTTTGAGTCCGATGCTCGTAAGGGGATTGACAAGTATTTAGTAGATCAAACTAAAAGACTTGATGAAGATCTATCTGAATGGATAGAAATAAAAGGAAATGAAATTGTAGACAAGGTTAAGACTACTATTGGATCCCAGCCAAATGAAAATATCAATGAGCACCTAAGTAGAAATGATGAATTAATTAAGCTCTTCACTAACGAATTTCAGAAAATAAAAGACAAAATAGTTTATGAGTTACCTAAATGGCAAAAGGAAACCAATCATAAATTGGCGGAGTTAGAACGAAAGTCATCACAAAATTTGTTGACAGAGGACGAACGTTCGGAGAATAGGTCGAAAAACAACCGAACATGTGATAATACGAAGTACAATTGTGGTGAAAATTTGCATTGGGAAGTTGATGATTCGGTTGGTAAAGATGATGATTCTTTTGGTCAGCGAGGATATTTGTCTTCTTTAAAGGTGGAGAACAGCATTTTTAAAAGTAGACAATTCCCAACATTCTCCACTGAAAAGAACAACCTGCATCCGAAAATATTTATCAATAATTTCAAAAGAATATTTCCGCGTAGCTGGTCAGAACACGACCGACTTCAATTTATAGTATCCAAAATTACCGGAGAAGCCGCATTATGGGCCGCCGAAGTAAGTGAAAGTTGCCATACTTGCGCTGAGTTTGAACAACTTTTTTTGACTAAATACTGGTCGTCGAGTAAACAAG
Source organism: Schistocerca piceifrons (assembly GCF_021461385.2). Classification (NCBI taxonomy): domain Eukaryota; kingdom Metazoa; phylum Arthropoda; class Insecta; order Orthoptera; family Acrididae; genus Schistocerca; species Schistocerca piceifrons. The sequence continues at coordinate 187,143,550 of NC_060144.1, read as the reverse complement.
AGAAATTAAGAAAAGAGGTTTACCAACCTGAGTATTTTAACAGTAAAAGGAGTACTTTAAGGCAATATTTTGAAAAGTACATAAATAAGACACGTTATTGGAGTGATCCAATTTCTCACAAGGAAGTGATCAGAATTTTGAAGGGAAGGTTGCCCATAAATATACGTGAAAAGTTAATAAATGTTCCTGACCACGACGTAGAACAATTCTTGTCGGTGATTGACTCTATAGATATGATTATGGAAGACGCAAGACAAATGAGTAGTAATCAAATGTCGACTCACACTCATAGTAATACGAATAATTATAATAATAATTTAACGTATGATAATAATAATACCGAAAACCAGGTCAAACCCGCATCACAGGAGCGTGGACAATCTTCATCCTATGGTTGCAATAAAAACAATGATTATAATAAATATAGAAGAGATACTTACTGTGCTAGAGGTAAACCTCGATATGGTGATGCGAATGTGCATAGTAGTGATATTAATAAGAGTAACAGGTACCCAAGTGATGAACCCAATTGCATTCGACCTTGGGAAGATAATTCGAAGCATAATGTTCATCGGCAGGATGGAGCAAATGCCTCGAGTCCTCATCCAGCACAAGGAGTTATACCAATGGGCGAAGGAGCCTCCAATGTGCGACGGGGTGAATACCATAACTCGGATCATACTGTACGGATTGTGGAAGTTCATGAACCCCCACCGATGAGTCAACGAGATAGATTAAACTAATACCAGTCACCAAATGCCTTCCTAGGATGACTGGAAAGGAGAAGGAAGGCAGGCATCAATTTGAACTGAGAGTATTAAGGTACAATAATGATCAGGATATAAGGAATGAATTAATTGAAGAAAAACCTGAAGTTTCTAATAAATGTGGACAAATTTTACAGGCAATAATTCCAACAAGTATAAATAATGTTGATGTTGAAATATTAATTGATACTGGAGCAACTATTAGTGTCATGACGTTGGACTGTTTAAAACAGATAAGCCGAGGGGTAAAAATGCCCACTTTTCCTATTATAGGATGTACCGTGTCTGGCGCGTTCAGCGCAAAAATGCAAAAAGTTGTGAAACAGGTACGTGTTGACGTTACAATACAGGGGGCTCAAATAGAAAGTACATTCCTGGTTGTTCCTAAAATGACAGTACCATGTATCTGGGGTTTGAATTTTTTATGTGAGACCGGTGCAATCATTAATTTAGAGAAAGGTGAATGTATATTTAATTCCAATGGTAATGTTTTGACAGCCACCCTGAGAAAGGGCCGAGTAATTCCAAATCAATTGTGTATGAATCTAATGGTAAAATATGTCAGTATTGATGATGAAAATGTGTATGATATATGCCTTATTGAATGTTCTGAAGAAATGATGGATAAAATGTCATTGCAGGAAAAGGTGTTAGAATCAGAATATTTATCTGTTATCCAAAGGGATGAACTGTACTACTTGTTGGAAGCATATCAGTCAATTTTTAGTAAACGTCCGGGTATAATAAAAGACTTTGAATACCATATAAAGACGTATGCACATAAACCCTTTTGTCGTACTTCCTATTCTATTCCATGGACAAAGAAAGAAGTAGTCAGAAAGGAAATCAATAAAATGTTAGAGTGGGGTATTATTGAGCCCTCAGATTCTGAATATTGTAACCCTCTTGTGGCGGTAATTAAACCCAATGGTGACATCAGATTGGTGTTGGATGCCAGAGAGATCAATAAGATCATTATACCTGTACAAACACGACCGGAGAACCTAGAAGAGTTAGTACAAAAGTTTTATGGTGCCCGCTTCTTAACTTCTTTGGATATGCGTAGTTCATATTGGCAAACTAGAATATCAAAAGAATCTAGAAAATATACTGCATTCGTTTTTCTGGGCCGAAGTTACCAGTTTACTGTCATGCCATTTGGGTTGAAAATAAGCGGTGGTGTTTTCATATCGGCATTAGATACCGTACTGGGCAGAGACCTTTTGAATGAAGTTACTTTATATGTGGATGATTTGCTAATTGCTTCTGAAACTTGGGAGGAACATTTGGACTTATTAAGAAGAGTTTTTGTGAAATTTTTGGAATACGGAGTTACTGTAAATTTGAGCAAATCCAAGTTTGCTCATAACCAATTGAAATTTCTTGGACATATAATCACTCCTGAAGGGATAAAACTAAATCCTAAAAAGATGGATGCGATTAACAGATGTGCTTATCCAAAGAATAGAACGGAATTAAAGTCATTTATCGGCTTAGTTTCATTTTTTCGACGATTTTTACCCATCAGTTAGGAAGCCAAGACTGTTTGTTACGGCTGTTAAGAAAAAATGTCATGTGGGAGTGGAATTCCGAATGCACGCAAGCTTTTGATAACATCCGCAATGCTTTGACTAATGCTCCACTGTTACATCATCCGAGACTTGATCAAGATTTTTATATTGCTGCGGATGCTTCTGAAACAGGATTGGGTGCCACTCTTTTCCAGATGGACAATCCAGAAGATATCAGTACCATCAAGATAATTGGGTTTGCCAGCAGAACACTCTCTAGCTGTGAACGTGCATATTGTACTACTGAATTGGAAGTACTGGCCGTGGTCTGGTCCCTTAGAAAGTTTTGCTATTTTGTATATGGAAAGAAGATCATTGTATTCTGCAACCACAAAGCTTTATCTTTTATTTTAACAGGAAGGATGTTCCATTCACGTTTAACCCGGTGGGCCTTGCTACTGCAAGAATATGATATTACGCTCAAATACGTCAGAGGGAAAGACAACATCATAGCCGATGCTCTTTCAAGACTACCGAAAAGAAAGAATGATGACGAGTGTGAAGAACAGACTATTGACTTTAAAGTCATTAATTTATCAAGGCAATATTGTGAGAGGCAGATTTCACAGCTATCTCCAAGTCTTCCACAACTGCAAGAAGATGATAAGTTGTGGAAAGCCATTAGGCATGCTGTTGAAAGCAAAACGCTAAGTCACTCTCAAGAACAGTATCAATTAAAATCTGGAATATTGTATCGGAGGAAGGACGAAGAAGATGTTTGGAAAGTTTGTGTTCCAAATAAATATTTAGAATCACTAGCATGGTACACTCACTTGAATTGGGGTCATTTTGGTGCCGCTAAATGTACAATTAAAATAGCACAATACTGCTATCATCCAAATTTGGGACGTATAGCTACAAATATTATTAAGAAGTGCAAAATATGTCAGAAGGCGAAACCCATAAACTATTGTTGGAAGATAGAATTACATCCTATCATCCCACAACAACCTTTAATGTTGGTGTCATGTGACGTCTGTGGGCCATGTCCCTTGACACGTGGACGGTTCAAATATGTATTGGCTTTCTATGATCTCTTTTCAAAATATGTGAAATTATATCCTTTGAAAAATCTCCACGTTCGACCCATGTTACGCAAATTTGTCAACAACTATATAACTGAGCTTGGCAAACCTATAATGATCTTGACAGACAACGCTGCTTATTATACAAGCAAAGTATGGAGAGACACTATGAAAGAACAAGGAATCCAGCACATTTACATCTCAAGATTTTACCCTTGTGGAAATCCGGTTGAAAGAATCTTCCGAGAGTTGAACCGATTTTTACGGACGTACATACCCAAACAACATTATAAATGGATCGATTGGATTTATGAATTTGAGAAAGTGTATAATGACTTACCACACTTATCGACAGGTTATTCACCTAACCAAATAGTATTTGGTGAAAGTATTGTGCCAGAATGGATGAAGAAATTACCTGCAATAGAACAAAAGATTACCAAGAAAGAAGATATGGTGAAGGTGGTCTACGAAAACCTGAAGCATCAAGCACAATTGAGAAAAACCCGTTTTGATAAAAATGTGAAGAAAGTAGTCACATGTGATGTAGGGGAAGAAATTTTATTGAGAAATCACCCAAAAGCATCAACCAGGAAAAGACTGAATAAGAAATGGCAATATTTATATACAGGTCCATATAAAATAATGAAAATACCTCATGAAGGGAGCTACCTCCTGGCAGATTGTGATACTGATGTAATTAAAGGCTTGTTCCCTCACATAGACCTGAAGAAGTATTATCAATAATGAGCAAAATATAGATTCAAGAAACACTGAATGATACCAAGACTACACTCAGTGGACTAAATAAAAGCACCAGTGGATAAATACGTACTTATACTAACTTACAAGGAAAATTAAAGAATGTACCGACGATTTCCATGAGATACCTTCTTGGTATCAGCTACAATGACGACGCTGAAATACGATTTATCCTCTCACCGAACAACGAGGATGGATGATTTGAAAGTGGAATTAAGAGGAAAAGAAAAGGACCAAATCCTCTCTGGTTAAACAAGTGGCCTGGTAAGGGTTTTGGCCTAGGATGCCAATCGTCGAACCCGGCTGTGATCCCTGCCTTGCACAGTCGGTTGAAGAACTGAGGGCTTCATCCAAGAAAAAAAATGTGGTGTGAATATGAAGTGATTAGTGCGAAGTGCTTCTAAGACAACCTATAAACAAATGTGGAATTTAGTTAAGGGCATTTTGTCTAGGCCCATTAACTCAACTTAAATATTGTAGAATGTATGTACTGACTTGTTGAGTGAATCTGAGAGTGTGTGTATTCGCCGAAACAAATACCCTCTCCTGTCACAGTACACACAAAAAAAAAAAAAAAAAAAAAAAAAAGGCCTGTTCTGTCTGGAACCCTCTTAAAGACATCACAGTCTGGGGGGCCGTGTAACATTACGAGTCAAGACAGCTGTAACGGAACTTGAATAGCGTAAAGTTATCGTTAAAAATGCACGCCGCATGATTTGTTACGATTTGGTCGGTCAAAATAGTAGTAACATGCTTTTGAATACAATTAAAATATAACGGCGATACCTGTTTAGCGTTATTGGAAATAATATGTAATAAATTAATGATTAAGGTAGCCGATCCTATAAGAAGAGGTAAAATTGGGCATATTAAGGTGTTTTGCTTTATATCGACTAAGCCGATGATACGGCGTCTTTTTTTTCCGTTTACTCTTAGAGAAAAAAAAAAAAAAGAAAACCAGTAACGAAGTGCTAATTGTGCGTTGTGAAAAATATAGGGGCGAATTTTAAATAGCTACAGTGTATAATCAGACTAACAAATGGACATTCAGTTACGCGAAATAGCGGACAGTGAAGTGTGGTCATTAAATTGAGTACACCTACAGGGCGGTCAATTCCAGGATAAGTGTATTCGCGTCTCACGAGGCACGCGGTATTGAGACCGGTTTTTTTTATTATATCACGGAGAGTGGGCTTCAATTTATAAAAAGGAGAAAAGCTGTATCATTATCATTGACTGTTGGTGTTATGCAACCAAAACTGTTCATCAAAGGGTTTCGGTGAATGAGTGGTGAATGCGAAATGAAACTGTGAACGAAGTTATGTTAAATAAAACAGAAGAGACAAGACAGTTTGGTCGTATCTGTTATTATTCCATAAACCATAACATGTACTCTCATTGTACGAAGCCTTTATAGACGATCGTTATGACAATTTGCTTTGAAGGGATCTCGTTACGAGTTAAGTTTTGGGGACCTGGTCAACAGGGGATAGTTCGTAGATCTTAACTACTGCAGCTATTCTGGAATCAGGTGCTACCGTGACCGTTGTGTGTTGTCTATGGCTTAAGGTCATCATATCTCATGCTCTAAGATCGACGCGCCTTTCCTCTTGGTATAACGGTGTCTCACGGTAACCACGACAACGCCGACGGCGAAGGAAGATACGGTAGAAGTGGCGCCCAACGTGGGGCTCGATCGAGGAGGATTGCTGCATCGAGTCGAGTGTCATCCGGATTCACGAACCCTAGAGTTGGAAAATATTGTAGTAGCCAGTGAGTCTGTCCAATGAAAGAGGTATTCAATAATCGCTAAAAGTGAGCGATACTACCAGGTATGATTAAAATAACTGTATAATTATAAAAAAAGGGAAGTTGAGACTTGTGATTTCGGTAGATAAATATATATAAATACATAGTGAAAATAGTGTATGTCTTGGTAGTGAATAATCATGTCAAAACGAACGAAAAGAATACATGATAATGTGCAGTTGAGTAGAGTAATGAGTAGAGAGAGAGAGGAAAGTGAAGAGGAAAGGGATGATGTATCCCATGAGCTCAATGTGGGACAGGAGACATGTACAGGTAATAATACAGTTATTGATTTAGAGCTGTTAGGAGATTCAAATACAATGATAAGTAAGGTAAGCAGCGTGGGAGAACATAAAGATCTTGAGGTTTCGGAAGTAGATCAGCAAGTTTATCCTCAAAATGGAAATATTAATCAAAAAATGTTTGATATGCTGGTATCAATAAATACTCAAATGGGTGTAATGAATGGAAGACTTGGTTCACTAGAAAAAGATAATAAGCAATTAAAAGAGGACAATCAAAAGTTAAATGAAAAATTTGAGGCCAAATTTGGTTCATTAGAAGTTAAAATGGATTCTTTGGAAAGCAAACTGAACACCTTTGATTATAAACTGGAAAATACTAAGAAAGAATTAAAGGCGGACCGGGAGACTCAATTAAATGCGAAATTTGGAGAACTAGATGTAGAGTTTTCTAACACCTTAGAAAGGCAATATAATAATTTAATGGGAAAACTTCATGATGTAGAAAAGAAATATGAGGTAGTTTCGAAGAGTTATGATGGCCTGTCCAATAGGATGGTTAAGTGTGAAAGCAGCTGTTTCAATGCTAGCGCACAGATAGAAGAGCTTTCGAAACAAATAGTAGAGTTTGAGTCCGATGCTCGTAAGGGGATTGACAAGTATTTAGTAGATCAAACTAAAAGACTTGATGAAGATCTATCTGAATGGATAGAAATAAAAGGAAATGAAATTGTAGACAAGGTTAAGACTACTATTGGATCCCAGCCAAATGAAAATATCAATGAGCACCTAAGTAGAAATGATGAATTAATTAAGCTCTTCACTAACGAATTTCAGAAAATAAAAGACAAAATAGTTTATGAGTTACCTAAATGGCAAAAGGAAACCAATCATAAATTGGCGGAGTTAGAACGAAAGTCATCACAAAATTTGTTGACAGAGGACGAACGTTCGGAGAATAGGTCGAAAAACAACCGAACATGTGATAATACGAAGTACAATTGTGGTGAAAATTTGCATTGGGAAGTTGATGATTCGGTTGGTAAAGATGATGATTCTTTTGGTCAGCGAGGATATTTGTCTTCTTTAAAGGTGGAGAACAGCATTTTTAAAAGTAGACAATTCCCAACATTCTCCACTGAAAAGAACAACCTGCATCCGAAAATATTTATCAATAATTTCAAAAGAATATTTCCGCGTAGCTGGTCAGAACACGACCGACTTCAATTTATAGTATCCAAAATTACCGGAGAAGCCGCATTATGGGCCGCCGAAGTAAGTGAAAGTTGCCATACTTGCGCTGAGTTTGAACAACTTTTTTTGACTAAATACTGGTCGTCGAGTAAACAAGAGAAATTAAGAAAAGAGGTTTACCAACCTGAGTATTTTAACAGTAAAAGGAGTACTTTAAGGCAATATTTTGAAAAGTACATAAATAAGACACGTTATTGGAGTGATCCAATTTCTCACAAGGAAGTGATCAGAATTTTGAAGGGAAGGTTGCCCATAAATATACGTGAAAAGTTAATAAATGTTCCTGACCACGACGTAGAACAATTCTTGTCGGTGATTGACTCTATAGATATGATTATGGAAGACGCAAGACAAATGAGTAGTAATCAAATGTCGACTCACACTCATAGTAATACGAATAATTATAATAATAATTTAACGTATGATAATAATAATACCGAAAACCAGGTCAAACCCGCATCACAGGAGCGTGGACAATCTTCATCCTATGGTTGCAATAAAAACAATGATTATAATAAATATAGAAGAGATACTTACTGTGCTAGAGGTAAACCTCGATATGGTGATGCGAATGTGCATAGTAGTGATATTAATAAGAGTAACAGGTACCCAAGTGATGAACCCAATTGCATTCGACCTTGGGAAGATAATTCGAAGCATAATGTTCATCGGCAGGATGGAGCAAATGCCTCGAGTCCTCATCCAGCACAAGGAGTTATACCAATGGGCGAAGGAGCCTCCAATGTGCGACGGGGTGAATACCATAACTCGGATCATACTGTACGGATTGTGGAAGTTCATGAACCCCCACCGATGAGTCAACGAGATAGATTAAACTAATACCAGTCACCAAATGCCTTCCTAGGATGACTGGAAAGGAGAAGGAAGGCAGGCATCAATTTGAACTGAGAGTATTAAGGTACAATAATGATCAGGATATAAGGAATGAATTAATTGAAGAAAAACCTGAAGTTTCTAATAAATGTGGACAAATTTTACAGGCAATAATTCCAACAAGTATAAATAATGTTGATGTTGAAATATTAATTGATACTGGAGCAACTATTAGTGTCATGACGTTGGACTGTTTAAAACAGATAAGCCGAGGGGTAAAAATGCCCACTTTTCCTATTATAGGATGTACCGTGTCTGGCGCGTTCAGCGCAAAAATGCAAAAAGTTGTGAAACAGGTACGTGTTGACGTTACAATACAGGGGGCTCAAATAGAAAGTACATTCCTGGTTGTTCCTAAAATGACAGTACCATGTATCTGGGGTTTGAATTTTTTATGTGAGACCGGTGCAATCATTAATTTAGAGAAAGGTGAATGTATATTTAATTCCAATGGTAATGTTTTGACAGCCACCCTGAGAAAGGGCCGAGTAATTCCAAATCAATTGTGTATGAATCTAATGGTAAAATATGTCAGTATTGATGATGAAAATGTGTATGATATATGCCTTATTGAATGTTCTGAAGAAATGATGGATAAAATGTCATTGCAGGAAAAGGTGTTAGAATCAGAATATTTATCTGTTATCCAAAGGGATGAACTGTACTACTTGTTGGAAGCATATCAGTCAATTTTTAGTAAACGTCCGGGTATAATAAAAGACTTTGAATACCATATAAAGACGTATGCACATAAACCCTTTTGTCGTACTTCCTATTCTATTCCATGGACAAAGAAAGAAGTAGTCAGAAAGGAAATCAATAAAATGTTAGAGTGGGGTATTATTGAGCCCTCAGATTCTGAATATTGTAACCCTCTTGTGGCGGTAATTAAACCCAATGGTGACATCAGATTGGTGTTGGATGCCAGAGAGATCAATAAGATCATTATACCTGTACAAACACGACCGGAGAACCTAGAAGAGTTAGTACAAAAGTTTTATGGTGCCCGCTTCTTAACTTCTTTGGATATGCGTAGTTCATATTGGCAAACTAGAATATCAAAAGAATCTAGAAAATATACTGCATTCGTTTTTCTGGGCCGAAGTTACCAGTTTACTGTCATGCCATTTGGGTTGAAAATAAGCGGTGGTGTTTTCATATCGGCATTAGATACCGTACTGGGCAGAGACCTTTTGAATGAAGTTACTTTATATGTGGATGATTTGCTAATTGCTTCTGAAACTTGGGAGGAACATTTGGACTTATTAAGAAGAGTTTTTGTGAAATTTTTGGAATACGGAGTTACTGTAAATTTGAGCAAATCCAAGTTTGCTCATAACCAATTGAAATTTCTTGGACATATAATCACTCCTGAAGGGATAAAACTAAATCCTAAAAAGATGGATGCGATTAACAGATGTGCTTATCCAAAGAATAGAACGGAATTAAAGTCATTTATCGGCTTAGTTTCATTTTTTCGACGATTTTTACCCATCAGTTAGGAAGCCAAGACTGTTTGTTACGGCTGTTAAGAAAAAATGTCATGTGGGAGTGGAATTCCGAATGCACGCAAGCTTTTGATAACATCCGCAATGCTTTGACTAATGCTCCACTGTTACATCATCCGAGACTTGATCAAGATTTTTATATTGCTGCGGATGCTTCTGAAACAGGATTGGGTGCCACTCTTTTCCAGATGGACAATCCAGAAGATATCAGTACCATCAAGATAATTGGGTTTGCCAGCAGAACACTCTCTAGCTGTGAACGTGCATATTGTACTACTGAATTGGAAGTACTGGCCGTGGTCTGGTCCCTTAGAAAGTTTTGCTATTTTGTATATGGAAAGAAGATCATTGTATTCTGCAACCACAAAGCTTTATCTTTTATTTTAACAGGAAGGATGTTCCATTCACGTTTAACCCGGTGGGCCTTGCTACTGCAAGAATATGATATTACGCTCAAATACGTCAGAGGGAAAGACAACATCATAGCCGATGCTCTTTCAAGACTACCGAAAAGAAAGAATGATGACGAGTGTGAAGAACAGACTATTGACTTTAAAGTCATTAATTTATCAAGGCAATATTGTGAGAGGCAGATTTCACAGCTATCTCCAAGTCTTCCACAACTGCAAGAAGATGATAAGTTGTGGAAAGCCATTAGGCATGCTGTTGAAAGCAAAACGCTAAGTCACTCTCAAGAACAGTATCAATTAAAATCTGGAATATTGTATCGGAGGAAGGACGAAGAAGATGTTTGGAAAGTTTGTGTTCCAAATAAATATTTAGAATCACTAGCATGGTACACTCACTTGAATTGGGGTCATTTTGGTGCCGCTAAATGTACAATTAAAATAGCACAATACTGCTATCATCCAAATTTGGGACGTATAGCTACAAATATTATTAAGAAGTGCAAAATATGTCAGAAGGCGAAACCCATAAACTATTGTTGGAAGATAGAATTACATCCTATCATCCCACAACAACCTTTAATGTTGGTGTCATGTGACGTCTGTGGGCCATGTCCCTTGACACGTGGACGGTTCAAATATGTATTGGCTTTCTATGATCTCTTTTCAAAATATGTGAAATTATATCCTTTGAAAAATCTCCACGTTCGACCCATGTTACGCAAATTTGTCAACAACTATATAACTGAGCTTGGCAAACCTATAATGATCTTGACAGACAACGCTGCTTATTATACAAGCAAAGTATGGAGAGACACTATGAAAGAACAAGGAATCCAGCACATTTACATCTCAAGATTTTACCCTTGTGGAAATCCGGTTGAAAGAATCTTCCGAGAGTTGAACCGATTTTTACGGACGTACATACCCAAACAACATTATAAATGGATCGATTGGATTTATGAATTTGAGAAAGTGTATAATGACTTACCACACTTATCGACAGGTTATTCACCTAACCAAATAGTATTTGGTGAAAGTATTGTGCCAGAATGGATGAAGAAATTACCTGCAATAGAACAAAAGATTACCAAGAAAGAAGATATGGTGAAGGTGGTCTACGAAAACCTGAAGCATCAAGCACAATTGAGAAAAACCCGTTTTGATAAAAATGTGAAGAAAGTAGTCACATGTGATGTAGGGGAAGAAATTTTATTGAGAAATCACCCAAAAGCATCAACCAGGAAAAGACTGAATAAGAAATGGCAATATTTATATACAGGTCCATATAAAATAATGAAAATACCTCATGAAGGGAGCTACCTCCTGGCAGATTGTGATACTGATGTAATTAAAGGCTTGTTCCCTCACATAGACCTGAAGAAGTATTATCAATAATGAGCAAAATATAGATTCAAGAAACACTGAATGATACCAAGACTACACTCAGTGGACTAAATAAAAGCACCAGTGGATAAATACGTACTTATACTAACTTACAAGGAAAATTAAAGAATGTACCGACGATTTCCATGAGATACCTTCTTGGTATCAGCTACAATGACGACGCTGAAATACGATTTATCCTCTCACCGAACAACGAGGATGGATGATTTGAAAGTGGAATTAAGAGGAAAAGAAAAGGACCAAATCCTCTCTGGTTAAACAAGTGGCCTGGTAAGGGTTTTGGCCTAGGATGCCAATCGTCGAACCCGGCTGTGATCCCTGCCTTGCACAGTCGGTTGAAGAACTGAGGGCTTCATCCAAGAAAAAAAATGTGGTGTGAATATGAAGTGATTAGTGCGAAGTGCTTCTAAGACAACCTATAAACAAATGTGGAATTTAGTTAAGGGCATTTTGTCTAGGCCCATTAACTCAACTTAAATATTGTAGAATGTATGTACTGACTTGTTGAGTGAATCTGAGAGTGTGTGTATTCGCCGAAACAAATACCCTCTCCTGTCACAGTACACACAAAAAAAAAAAAAAAAAAAAAAAAAAGGCCTGTTCTGTCTGGAACCCTCTTAAAGACATCACAGTCTGGGGGGCCGTGTAACATTACGAGTCAAGACAGCTGTAACGGAACTTGAATAGCGTAAAGTTATCGTTAAAAATGCACGCCGCATGATTTGTTACGATTTGGTCGGTCAAAATAGTAGTAACATGCTTTTGAATACAATTAAAATATAACGGCGATACCTGTTTAGCGTTATTGGAAATAATATGTAATAAATTAATGATTAAGGTAGCCGATCCTATAAGAAGAGGTAAAATTGGGCATATTAAGGTGTTTTGCTTTATATCGACTAAGCCGATGATACGGCGTCTTTTTTTTCCGTTTACTCTTAGAGAAAAAAAAAAAAAAAGAAAACCAGTAACGAAGTGCTAATTGTGCGTTGTGAAAAATATAGGGGCGAATTTTAAATAGCTACAGTGTATAATCAGACTAACAAATGGACATTCAGTTACGCGAAATAGCGGACAGTGAAGTGTGGTCATTAAATTGAGTACACCTACAGGGCGGTCAATTCCAGGATAAGTGTATTCGCGTCTCACGAGGCACGCGGTATTGAGACCGGTTTTTTTTATTATATCACGGAGAGTGGGCTTCAATTTATAAAAAGGAGAAAAGCTGTATCATTATCATTGACTGTTGGTGTTATGCAACCAAAACTGTTCATCAAAGGGTTTCGGTGAATGAGTGGTGAATGCGAAATGAAACTGTGAACGAAGTTATGTTAAATAAAACAGAAGAGACAAGACAGTTTGGTCGTATCTGTTATTATTCCATAAACCATAACATGTACTCTCATTGTACGAAGCCTTTATAGACGATCGTTATGACAATTTGCTTTGAAGGGATCTCGTTACGAGTTAAGTTTTGGGGACCTGGTCAACAGGGGATAGTTCGTAGATCTTAACTACTGCAGCTATTCTGGAATCAGGTGCTACCGTGACCGTTGTGTGTTGTCTATGGCTTAAGGTCATCATATCTCATGCTCTAAGATCGACGCGCCTTTCCTCTTGGTATAATGGTGTCTCACGCTAACCACGACAACGCCGACGGCGAAGGAAGATACGGTAGAAGAGGTGCATCACAGTATGCATTTATGACAGAATGACTGTAAAAATATAAATTGTAATTAAACAGGAATCAGAAAGGAAGCATAAAAAGGGAAAAAAAGATACTGTGGGAATGTAAAACGAAAGGATGATAATAGGACTAAAAAGGAATTTTTACAGTGCAGAAGAGGAGTGTAGTAGTGTAACATAGTACTATAATAATTCTTTTCTTTTCAGTTTGGCAGTGAAGGTAAAATACAATTGGAGTACTGGTGGGAGGAATCCACACCTTATGTAAAGGTTGAACCTGCTACTGAAGTGGAAAGTGCAGTACAGTCTTCCATATCTGCAGGAAGTCCAGTGACACTAATCTTACAGAAACTTCTGTCGATTGCAAAATTGAACTACAAGAAGAGCAAGGTTAGTCCTAAAATATTTCATTCTACCTATATCAAAATCATTCGTATTGGTAAATTATGTGCTGTAAATGCCTTTCAAAAGGGTTAGTTTACATGTGCACAGAATTGTTGTTTTTCTTGTGTGTGTGTGTGCGTGCGTGCGTGCGTGCGTGCGTGCGTGTGGGGGGGAGGGGGGAGGGGGGAGGAGGAGGAGGAGGAGGAGAACATTAACTATGTCCATATTTGTACACACAACTTGTGTGGCTGGCAGGGAAAAGGGGGTAGAAGTAAATTACTGTGCTATTCAAAAATGTTTACAACTAAGCTGTTCTGAAAGTCAATTTGCACTCACATAGATCTCAGTGGGATAATTATTGTAGGTGTAATTCACTGATTAATCGTGCATTACCTCTAGGAGGAAAGGTAAAATTTGTATTATGAAATAATTCAACTTATGGCTTATGTAATAATGTGATGGAAGCAGTTGCTTTAAGATGTTTTCAGTCTCTGTGTGAGAACGTACATAATCGGTAACAAGGCATTCAGTGCTAAACAAACTATACAAGGTGCTCAGAAACAATCTGAAATGCTTGTAAGGGTGTTGCAGGATACGCTGTGCTGAAAAATAACGTTTAAGAAAAGAAATCAATACATTGTGCAGTCTCAGTGTTAATTAGCATTGAAGTTAGCCAATCAGGCCATTGCACGTGCAAATCCTAATGGTCTGCCATGTACAGCTAATGTCAGTTATTCTCATAGCATAGATGATAGTGCATGAGACTACTCAGTTTGAGCCTTAGTTCTGTCTCATGTCCAATTTTTGTACCACTCTCTTGTTTGGTTTTAGGAAACCAAATGACGAACACGTATGAAGACACTGTCTCTGGCAGGTCGCTTAAATTTGAACGAACGGCAGCCTGATTGGCTAACTTCAGTGCAAATTAACTCAGAAATGGCACAATGTGTTAAATTTTTTCTTAACAATTATTTCTGATAACAATCTACTCTACAACACCCTGCAAACTTTTCGAAATGTTTCTGGCTATAGCAACATTATTGCATGAATAAAGGTTTTTGTTTTAGCTGTCTGTCTGACCCACCTGGCCTCAACCTTTGTTAGCCATTGTGCATCACCCATCTATCCTCTTCCCTGTTCCCACTCTGGCACTACACAGCCACTATTCCACCAATGCACACACAGTATTTTTACATCTCTCCTTTTCCACTCTCCCCCCCCCCCCCCCCCCTCCCCCTCCCCTCCTCGCCCTGCGTATAACCTCCTTACAGCGTCTGCTATCTGTCGCTCTCTGCTATCCGTCCCTCTCCTCGCCTCAGCTGCCTCCTGAACCACACCAACCAGATTGCTTCCCCCATAATGCACAGCTGCTCACAGTCTGGCCTTGGCAGCCGGTTTTTGAAAGAAGGTCTCCATCCAGAATTTTCCATTGTTTGATTCTGTCCAACAGTTCTTTATTCTATCAAAGGAGTAAAGTGTCTAACAAGTAGCAATTACCAAAGCAATTGGTCTTGACATTTGGATCAAGTATGCCATAGATCAGCCCTTGTGTAAAGGAGGCATTAGGAGTTTCAGATTGGCAATTTGCATAGGTGTGCAACAACTTCATGGACCTCAAAGTGAACATGTTTAATCAAGAGAGTTTTATGTAGCACTGTCTGTATTTTAATTGAAGTGGAAGGAAGCACTACCCATGTTTATTTATGACATTATTAAAAGTACGAGACACAGCCTGCATTCAAAAAATGTGTTTGTAGAAATGAATTGCTGTACACGAACTAGTCTGAGAGAGGCAGTACATATAGATTGGCTAATTAAAACACTTGGCTGTCGAAATCACATGCTAAGGAAGCCTATTTAAAGTCATTGGCTAAATGCGGGCAGGCCATTCATTAAAAAAACTACAGCATTGTGCTGTGCCAGGTGTTGGATGAAGTCCATGACATCACAACGAGGGATGCACAGTACAATGTAAGGTTATACAGGAAATACACTGCACCATGTCTGCTGTGCCTTGTTTCTCATTTCTTCACTGTAACCATTTGTCACTTCACTCCATTTTAGTTTTCTACATCTTACCTTGTCTTACCCGTCTATTTTTCACTGCCCCCATCTCACCTCTGTTATGTACAATGCACTTAGCTTTTCACTCTTATTAACTCATGCATGATGTTTAAGCAGTTATCTCTATCTGCATATTGCCCTGTCTTCCACCTTTAAGCTCTCAGGTTTTCAAATCTCATCTGATGCAGTCCCCAACAATCAATATTCCCTTCTCATACTATGCAGTAAGTCTCTCCTGACCCACGGTTCTGGGTGACTTTCCTAGACCTCTCCAGTCCTTTTCCTTCACCCCTCTTCCTTCCTTATCAATTCTTCTGCCTGATGAAGGAGCCACTGGCTCCGAAAGCTTTCCAATTATAACAGTATTTTGTGTTTGTCTTCTGATGCCGCTTGCTGAGTAAACTTTTTATTATCTAATTAAATAAGTTACAGTTTAAGATTGGTATGGAAAACACTCACTCATCTGATACAAAATAGGTGTTCTTAATTGCTTTTACCCAATTGCTATTAATATTTATGATACTAAGATGCAACGTATGGTTGCTTCGTGCTTGTGGCATATTTTTTCAGAGCTTTCAATTTAGCATAATGAATGAGATGACAAATTCTTACAGATGTTCTTGTCATTGCGTAGAGAGCAAACAGCAAAACTTGGGAAACTATTGTATCTGAATCAGCACAGTGATTCAAGGATTTTTTTCTTTCTGTTCTTTTTTTTATTATTGAACACACTGTTTCCATGAAAAGCATAAAAATTCTACTCAAACTAAAACATTTTTTTTCCAACCTTGCGTCGAAGACAGAATACCTCCACGAGCTATAATAAGTATCCAATCTGTATTTTGCTTTCCTGCGCCACTTTTTGCTTCTGGACAACCCAGTAATTTATCAACAGATTGGCACTTTAAGAATGCAATAGAGCCTTCAATGATTTCACTTTACCTGGAGGAACATCAGAGATCGCAGAGTCGCTGCACACTGTTATCGCTTCTGTTATCAAACTTTTTTTGAAGTTCACAGCCTCTGGCATATCTCTTATTAGCGCTTCATCAACAATATTTGCACAGCTCAGTGTTGAGGATTATCAGGGGTTCAGAGTCAGTCAATGTCATATTGAGAATATGCTGAATCTACCTCATCGGTAACTGAAATGTACCCGACAAATAAATATCTCCTCTGTATAAGGAAACATACATTGTTCCTTACGTCATATGGTATAAGGTTTTATATCATCCTTGTACTTTGGAAAGCAATCTTCATTTAGTCTGTAAATTGATATACACCTGACTTTAATACTTAAAAGGCATTTCAAAAGACAAAAGAGAGATTTTATTGACGTAGTGAAACTTTTTGGAAAGATAACAGCCATCCTCTATCATCAACTTCATTGCTGACCATATGTCTAAGAATATCTGTAGAATACTGTCCTCAGTTATAAGATTCATTTCAAATTCCTGTGCAGAGCTGAACGTACCCATTTTGGAAACTTTAAATCCAAGACATAAGAGATATTGTTAATGAGTTTAATGAAATTACTTTGATGTCTCTGTGAAGAACATATTTCAAGGTGCAAGTTGTTGGTCATGAGAATAGGTGTGACTTAATACGACACTCCCCTGCGGCTCACCTGAAATCACTCTTACTTCGGAAGACTTCTCTTCATTGCTGACCATGTCTAAGAATATCTGTAGAATACTGTCCTCAGTTATAAGATTCATTTCAAATTCCTGTGCAGAGCTGAACGTACCCATTTTGGAAACTTTAAATCCAAGACATAAGAGATATTGTTAATGAGTTTAATGAAATTACTTTGATGTCTCTGTGAAGAACATATTTCAAGGTGCAAGTTGTTGGTCATGAGAATAGGTGTGTTACTTCCTTTCATACTTCCTTGTTCACTAGTTAGCTGTAAGTTTGCTTTGGTAATGTTATGTGTTTTTCAATGTTTAAAACTTATTGCTGCTTATTGTTATTTTGGAACCTTCATGTTCTTGATCTTAGAAATGGTTCTGCAACAACTTGAACAAATGTAGTATACCAAAGAAAACCCCAACAACCTTTGATCTTTTTTTAAGTTTGCAAAAAGTTTTGTTTTTATCTATGCACACTTACTTTCAAACTTCTATAATTTTATTCCACTTGTCTTGCATATCACCGCTACAACTTGTATTACTGATTTTTTGACAGCCTTGTTAGTCTTCTGAAGCATACTGCTATCAGGGTGGCTAGCAATCCTTGAATCCTTGAAAACCAGGAATTAGCCATGAATCTTACATAACCTTGAATAGCTGGGATATTCAAATGAAGTCCTGGAATTTAAAACATTCTACTCAGTTATTACTGTTGTTTAATAAATAATAAAGTCATTATTTTCTTTTCTTATTAACAGTTATCGTGCAGCTGGCATTCTCTTATGGTGCTTGCGGGGTAAAGGGAATATGCAGGCGCACATTATATTGTCGGTTACTATGATTTTCCGCAGTGTTGAATGTATATTTACAGCTCCCGTAAACTCCTATGAGGTCTGCACGCTTCGTAGTTTCTGCTTTGATTGCTAGATAGCAGTAGCGGTATTGGCAGAAAACTACTTCAGTTTTGAAACCTTCCTTATTGTTTCTTGTTTCGCGGGCATTAGCTGACGTTCAAATTGCCTATGTTTCAAAATGTGCAGTGAGGAGGAGAAAAGTTTGCAGCAAATGATTTACACAAGTCCGTGATGAGTCTGCTTATGGTGGAAGGGAACCATTTGATGATAATTCAGATTACACATCATCTGAAAAGAGTTTTATTTCTAGACTTTTTGAGGATGAGTTGCTGCATACGTTTATCATATTATTTTCACAGACTGTGTGTTGTTCTGAAGGATACTCAGCAGGTATATCAGCAACTGAATCGGAGCATATGAGTCCAGTGAGTGTAAAGTTGGACTGTGAATCTCTCAATGTTTCAGTTTATATCACACTGTACTCCTCTATGAACGTTAAATTTTGCTTTGATCGTGTGTTCTGTGTGTTTCTGTAGATATAAATGTGCTGTATCACATGTTTGTGTATGTATTTCAGTGCTATAACTATTATTAAATTGGAGTTTCATCTGTGTAGTCAGGTTTAACACTAGCGATACCAAAACATGTTTATTTAAAGTAGAAAGTCCAATAAACCTAAAAATGTTGTAAAATTCCAACAACATATTTGAAAACCAAATTGTAACTTCCTAAAAATCACATATTTTAGCCAGTCTACATCTACATCCATACTCCGCAAGCCACCTGACGGTGTGTGGCGGAGGGTACCTTGAGTACCTCTATCGGTTCTCCCTTCTATTCCAGTCTCATGTTGTTCGTGGAAAGAAGGATTGTCGGTATGCATCTGTGTGGGCTCTAATCTCTATGATTTTATCCTCATTGTTTCTTCGTGAGATATACGTAGGAGGGAGCAATATACTGCTTGACTCTTCGGTGAAGGTATGTTCTCGAAACTTCAACAAAAGCCTGTACCGAGTTACTGAGCGTCTCTCCTGCAGAGTCTTCCACTGGAGTTTATCCATCAACTCCGTAACACTTTCGCGATTACTAAATGATCCTGTAATGAAGCGCGCTGCTCTCCTTTGGATCTTCTCTATCTCTTCTATCAACCCTATCTGACACGGATTCCACACTGCTGAGCAGTATTCATGCAGCGGGCGAACAAGCGTACTGTAACCTACTTCCTTTGTTTTCGGATTGCATTTCCTTAGGATTCTTCCAATGAATCTCAGTCTGGCATCTGCTTTACCGACGATCAACTTCATATGATCTTTCTATTTTAAATCACTCCTAGTGCGTACTCCCAGATAATTTTTGGCATTAACTGCTTCCAGTTGCTGACCTGCTATTTTGTAGCTAAATGATAAGGGATCTTTCTTTCTATGTATTCGCAGCACATTACACGTGTCTACATTGAGATTCAATTGCCATTCCCTGCACCATGCGTCAATTCGCTGCAGATCCTCGTACATTTCAATACAATTTTCCATTGTTACAACCTCTCGATATACCACAGCATCATCTGCAAAAAGCTTCAGTGAACTTGCGATGTCATCCACAAGGTAATTTATGTAAATTGTGAATAGCAACTGTCCTACGACACTCCCCTGCGGCTCACCTGAAATCACTCTTACTTCGGAAGACTTCTCTCCATTGAGAATGACATGCTGCATTCTGTTATCTGGGAACTCTTCAATCCAATCACGCAATTGGTCTGATAGTTCACATGCTCTTACTCTGTTCATTAAACGACTGTTGGGAACTGTATCGAACGCCTTGCGGAAGTCAAGAAACACGGCATCTACCTGTGAACCCGTGTCTATGGCCCTCTGAGTCTCGTGGACGAATAGCGCGAGCTGGGTTTCACACGACTGTCTTTTTCAAAACCCATGCTGATTCCTACAGAGTAGATTTCTAGTCTCCAGAAAAGTCATTATACTCGAACATAATACGTGTTCCAAAATTCTACAACTGATCGATGTTAGAGATATAGGTCTATAGTTCTGCACATCTGTTCGACGTCCCTTCTTGAAAACGGGGATGACCTGTGCCCTTTTCCAATCCTTTGGAACGCTACGCTCTTCTAGAGACCTACGGTACACCGCTGCAAGAAGGGGGGCAAGTTCCTTCGCATACTCTGTGTAAAATCGAACTGGTATCCCATCAGGTCCAGCGGCCTTTCCTCTTTTGAGCGATTTTAATTGTTTCTCTATCCCTCTGTCGTCTATTTCGATATCTACCATTTTGTCATTTGTGCGACAATCCAGAGAAGGAACTACAGTGCAGTCTTCCTCTGTGAAACAGCTTTGGAAAAAGACATTTAGTATTTCGGCCTTTAAGGCCCGTCCACATGCAACAATCTGTCTGCACAAATGTCTGCACACATCACATCTGCGCAGACAGATCGTTGCGTGTGGACAGAAGATTTGCACCAACCTGAGGTGTGTGCAAACCTGGAAGTTGGAGTTGGAGGTTTGAGCGAAACCTCTCAATCTGAGGGTTCAAACCACATCTGCGCAGACAAGTTGGAGCGTGTGGACAGGAGATCATCGCAAATCTGGCGCGAAACAGCTGTTTGCTCAGTCTAGTGTTTGTATTTGTGTGCACAGGGCATTAAAATGGCTGATACTTGTCAGTGTTCTCGAGAGTTTGTAAGTGAATTCATTGAAATATATAGAAACCACCCACATTTGTGGAAGATTAAAGTAAAGAATATAGTGACCAAGACAAAAAGACAGCAGCATACAATGCTCTAATTGAAAAATTGCGGGTATTATTTCACTCAACTCTTGTTTCGACATTGCAGTTGAAAATTCCAAATCCTTGTAGCTCCTTCCTGCTGCAAGGAATCTTAATGTTACCGCCAGCCGTTCATGAGGAAAAATTGCCCTTCTCTATACAAGTATTTTTTCTCGTAATATGAGGGGTTACAAGCTTTAAGTATAAGTTTCAACATCCATCCGCAAATAATTTCGCCAGTCGTTAGGTTCGCCCTGCAACTCTCGCAGTAAATTTATGTGAGAAAACTGCTTTTGCTTTAGCAGCCACCGTCTACACCGTTTTGACCGCTTTCTCTGTTTCCTGCGGTTGGTCTGAATGTTTTTTGCAACACAAGTTGCGAACACAGACCACAACAGAACTTCCTCCATTTCTATATTTCAAAATAACTGAATTAAATTTTTGATGTTTACTGGGAGTGTAGTCGCTTGCCACTGATACTTCTTTTGTACGCCGACAGATGGCGAGCGAGTAATAGATTGGGGTTTGTGTCGTGTGAACACACATCATTTGCAGCGATCTTTTGCATGTACAGACATCTGTGCAGACAGATCGTTGCGTGTGGACCGAGCTTTAGTCTGTCATCCTCTGTTTCAGTACCATTTTGATCACAGTGTGTCTGGACATTTTGTTTTGATCCACCTACCGCTTTGACATTAGAACTTTACTTTCGAATTCATTGAACGCCTCTTGCATAGCCCTCCTCACACTACATTTCGCTTCGCATAATTTTTGTTTGTCTGCAAGGCTTTGGCTATGTTTATGTTTGCTGTGAAGTTCTCTTTGCTTCCGCAGCAGTTTTCTAACTCGGTTGTTGTACCTTGGTGGCGCTTTTCCATCTCTTATGATCTTGCTTGGCACATACTCATCTAATTCATATTGTACGATGGTTTTGAACTTTGTCCACTGTTCCTCTACACCAGGTTGTTCCATCTCGTCAGCTCCATTGAGAGCCGCGGAGCGCTCCCTGCTCCAGGGAGCCGTGTCGCTCGCTGTGACCATTCGAGTGGGCCGGTACGTGGCACGGCTGGCTGAGGTAGGCGGCAGGGCAAGCGTTTTGATGTGCCCGCTGCGTCTTACAAGATCGGCAACCTCATACTCTTGGCTGCTAAGACATGGGACGTGCTACACCAGGAAATACGATGTTCAGGAAATAAATAAGAAGCAACTGTTTCACCCCCCCCCATGAACCATGGACCTTGCCGTTGGTGGGGAGGCTTGCGTGCCTCAGCGATACAGATAGCCGTGCCGTAGGTGCAACCACAACGGAGGGGTATCTGTTGAGAGGCCAGACAAACGTGTGGTTCCTGAAGAGGGGCAGCAGCCTTTTCAGTAGCTGCAAGGGCAACAGTCTGGATGATTGACTGATCTGGCCTTGTAACAATAACCAAAACGGCCTTGCTGTGCTGGTACTGCGAACGGCTGAAAGCAAAGGGAAACTACAGCCGTAATTTTTCCCGAGGGCATGCAGCTTTACTGTATGATTACATGATGATGGCGTCCTCTTGGGTAAAATATTCCGGAGGTAAAATAGTCCCCCATTCGGATCTCCGGGCGGGGACTACTCAAGAGGATGTCGTTATCAGGAGAAAGAAAACTGGCGTTCTACGGATCGGAGCATGGAATGTCAGATCCCTTAATCGGGCAGGTAGGTTAGAAAATTTAAAAAGGGAAATGGATAGGTTGAAGTTAGATATAGTGGGAATTAGTGAAGTTCGGTGGCAGGAGGAACAAGACTTCTGGTCAGGTGACTACAGGGTTATAAACACAAAATCAAATAGGGGTAATGCAGGAGTAGGTTTAATAATGAATAGGAAAATAGGAATGCGGGTAAGCTACTACAAACAGCATAGTGAACGCATTATTGTGGCCAAGATAGATACGAAGCCCACACCTACTACAGTAGTACAAGTTTATATGCCAACTAGCTCTGCAGATGACGAAGAAATTGAAGAAATGTATGATGAAATAAAAGAAATTATTCAGATTGTGAAGGGAGACGAAAATTTAATAGTCATGGGTGACTGGAATTCGAGTGTAGGAAAAGGGAGAGAAGGAAACATAGTAGGTGAATATGGATTGGGGGACAGAAATGAAAGAGGAAGCCGCCTGGTAGAATTTTGCACAGAGCACAACATAATCATAACTAACACTTGGTTTAAGAATCATGAAAGAAGGTTGTATACATGGAAGAACCCTGGAGATACTAAAAGGTATCAGATAGATTATATAATGGTAAGACAGAGATTTAGGAACCAGGTTTTAAATTGTAAGACATTTCCAGGGGCAGATGTGGACTCTGACCACAATCTATTGGTTATGACCTGTAGATTAAAACTGAAGAAACTGCAAAAAGGTGGGAATTTAAGGAGATGGGACCTGGATAAACTAAAAGAACCAGAGGTTGTACAGAGATTCAGGGAGAGCATAAGGGAGCAATTGACAGGAATGGGGGAAATAAATACAGTAGAAGAAGAATGGGTAGCTTTGAGGGATGAAGTGGTGAAGGCAGCAGAGGATCAGGTAGGTAAAAAGACGAGGGCTAGTAGAAATCCTTGGGTAACAGAAGAAATATTGAATTTAATTGATGAAAGGAGAAAATATAAAAATGCAGTAAGTGAAACAGGCAAAAAGGAATACAAACGTCTCAAAAATGAGATCGACAGGAAGTGCAAAATGGCTAAGCAGGGATGGCTAGAGGACAGATGTAAGGATGTAGAGGCCTATCTCACTAGGGGTAAGATAGATACCGCCTACAGGAAAATTAGAGAGACCTTTGGAGATAAGAGAACGACTTGTATGAATATCAAGAGCTCAGATGGAAACCCAGTTCTAAGCAAAGAAGGGAAAGCAGAAAGGTGGAAGGAGTATATAGAGGGTCTATACAAGGGCGATGTACTTGAGGACAATATTATGGAAATGGAAGAGGATGTAGATGAAGATGAAATGGGAGATATGATACTGCGTGAAGAGTTTGACAGAGCACTGAAAGACCTGAGTCGAAACAAGGCCCCCGGAGTAGACAATATTCCATTGGAACTACTGACGGCCTTGGGAGAGCCAGTTCTGACAAAACTCTACCATCTGGTGAGCAAGGTGTATGAAACAGGTGAAATACCCTCCGACTTCAAGAAGAATATAATAATTCCAATCCCAAAGAAAGCAGGTGTTGACAGATGTGAAAATTACCGAACTATCAGCTTAATAAGTCACAGCTGCAAAATACTAACACGAATTCTTTACAGACGAATGGAAAAACTAGTAGAAGCCAACCTCGGGGAAGATCAGTTTGGATTCCGTAGAAACACTGGAACACGTGAGGCAATACTGACCTTACGACTTATCTTAGAAGAAAGATTAAGGAAAGGCAAATCTACGTTTCTAGCATTTGTAGACTTAGAGAAAGCTTTTGACAATGTTGACTGGAATACTCTCTTTCAAATTCTAAAGGTGGCCGGGGTAAAATACAGGGAGCGAAAGGCTATTTACAATTTGTACAGAAACCAGATGGCAGTTATAAGAGTCGAGGGACATGAAAGGGAAGCAGTGGTTGGGAAGGGAGTAAGACAGGGTTGTAGCCTGTCCCCGATGTTGTTCAATCTGTATATTGAGCAAGCAGTAAAGGAAACAAAAGAAAAATTCGGAGTAGGTATTAAAATTCATGGAGAAGAAATAGAAGCTTTGAGGTTTGCCGATGACATTGTAATTCTGTCAGAGACAGCAAAGGACTTGGAAGAGCAGTTGAATGGAATGGACAGTGTCTTGAAAGGAGGATATAAGATGAACATCAACAAAAGCAAAACAAGGATAATGGAATGTAGTCTAATTAAGTCGGGTGATGCTGAGGGAATTAGATTAGGAAATGAGGCACTTAAAGTAGTAAAGGAGTTTTGCTATTTGGGGAGCAAAATAACTGATGATGGTCGAAGTAGAGAGGATATAAAATGTAGGCTGGCAATGGCAAGGAAAGCGTTTCTGAAGAAGAGAAATTTGTTAACATCCAGTATTGATTTAAGTGTCAGGAAGTCATTTCTGAAAGTATTCGTATGGAGTGTAGCCATGTATGGAAGTGAAACATGGACGATAAATAGTTTGGACAAGAAGAGAATAGAAGCTTTCGAAATGTGGTGCTACAGAAGAATGCTGAAGATTAGATGGGTAGATCACATAACTAATGAGGGAGTATTGAATAGGATTGGGGAGAAGAGAAGTTTGTGGCACAACTTGACCAGAAGAAGGGATCGGTTGGTAGGACATGTTCTGAGGCATCAAGGGATCACCAATTTAGTATTGGAGGGCAGCGTGGAGGGTAAAAATCGTAGGGGGAGACCAAGAGATGAATACACTAAGCAGATTCAGAAGGATGTAGGTTGCAGTAGGTACTGGGAGATGAAAAAGCTTGCACAGGATAGAGTAGCATGGAGAGCTGCATCAAACCAGTCTCAGGACTGAAGACCACAACAACAACAACAACAACAACAACTGTTTCACAAGAAGTTGCATACTAAATTTATTGGGCCTCTGTAGCTTGACATTTTCTTTTCATTACAAGATCGGAAATATCAGACGTCAAAGTGTTCGCAGCGTAAATGGGGATGGCTTCATTGTTGCCGCCTGAAGAAACGATCGTTCCTTACTTTTACTCTTTTCATTGCTGAGAAAAGCTGCTCACAACAATACGTAGATCCAAACATGCACATGATCTGAGTGGCATTGTTGTGAAGCTTGGGAAATGTTTTTTGCTGTAACGATACCATCGTGACAAATCCAACGTGTTGTAGTACCTCTCTTTTAACAAAGTTGAATTTTGCAAATCAGTAAGCTGCAATTGAAGTGACGATGACAAGTCATCGGGGGAAACTGACAAAGGAGTGCTGAACACCTTAAGTTCCATTTCCAAACTAGTGAGGTCTCAGAATCGTGTTTCAAACGACGTGATGAGCTGCTTTAACTTTGCTTGGTAATCGCCGAAAGTAGTACCTTCAGGTAGTTTTAAAGAAGCAAGACGATTGAACGTCTGTCTGGAGCTTATCCCACGGCAAATTCATATTGTCCACTGATTCACAAACCGCTTCAAAAATGTCACGTCCTGTTGCGGTGTAATCGAGTGGTACCACATCCAAAAGTTCTTCAGTTATGTGCAGCTCCATGTCGACACCACGCACAAAGACTGCAAGCTGAGCACAGTCCGATATGTCAGTACTTTCGTCAAGTGCTAGCGAAAATGCAACAAAGCTCTCCGCCTTTTTCCTGAGCTGTGTCTCTAAATCCACTGCCATGTCCAGGATTCGACAAGACATTGTTTGCTTTGACAGGCAAACTGCTTCAATTGCCTGCACCTCCCTTGGAAACAAACATTCTGCAACTGCTACCATGCACGATTGTATGAGTGGTCCCACCCAAAACGGCTTGCCACTCGTTGCAATGATGTGAGCGACCCTGTAGCTTGTTCGAATTGCAGATTCAGTAGTGCTTTCTCTGCTCTCCTTCACCTGAAAATTAGAAATGCATTACAGAACATGGAATGTGTTGCATGTTTTGATACCCTCCGTATTATGAAACCGTTTTTAAACTTACGTCTCTTGGTATGTCGTTCTTAAGCCTGGCTACCAGTTCTCTGCGTGCAACGTCTTCTA
Organism: Schistocerca piceifrons; assembly: GCF_021461385.2. Classification (NCBI taxonomy): domain Eukaryota; kingdom Metazoa; phylum Arthropoda; class Insecta; order Orthoptera; family Acrididae; genus Schistocerca; species Schistocerca piceifrons. Next base: position 187,116,832 of record NC_060144.1, on the reverse strand, counting down.
CCTGATCGTAGTGCGCTGCGTGAAGACGTGTATAATGTCGTCGTATGTTGTACCGCTTCGCAGAATTAAATACGTTATGACATACAAGACACTGCGGACGAACATCCCTCTCAATGAATAGGAAGGTATCCTCCAATAGGGGCACAGGGCTCCCGTGGCTAGTCATAGCTGTCATTGAACACTGATTATTGCGTCAGTTGCGGCTGCATGCAGCCAGGGAGCAGTGAGTTTGCTTTTCCCCTCCATGCGGGCTCCGAGCTGCCGCAGTGAGCGTTCCGGCTCCCTGGCGCCCGGCTGGAACAGCCTGCTCTACACTATCTGTACTTGAGACAAAACTTTTGTGTTGAGCCGTCAGGTACTCTGAAATCTGCTTTTTTGTCACTTTTGCTAAAAAGAAAAATCTTCCTACCTTTTTTAATATTTCTATTTACGGCTGAAATCATCGATGCAGTAACTGCTTTATGATTGCTGATTCCCTGTTCTGCGTTAACTGTTTCAAATAGTTCGTGTCTGTTTGTCACCAGAAAGTCTAATATGTTATCGCCACGAGTCGGTTCTCTGTTTAACTGCTCAAGGTAGTTTTCAGATAAAGCACTTAAAAAAATTTCTATGGATTCTTTGTCCCTGCCACCCGTTATAAACATTTGAGTCTCCCAGTCTATATCCAGCAAATTAAAATCTCCACCCAGAACTATAACATGGTGGGGAAATCTATTCGAAATATTTTCCAAATTATCCTTCAGGTGCTCAGCCACAACAGCTGCTGAGCCAGGGGGCCTATAGAGACATCCAATTACCATGTCTGAGCCTGCTTGAACCGTGATGTTCACCCAAATTATTTCACATTTCGGATCTCCGTCAATTTCCTTCGATACTGTTGCACTTATCGCTATAAACACGCCTCCCCCATCACTGTCCAGCCTGTCTCTGCGGTATACATTCCAATCTGAGTTTAGGATTTCATTACTGTTTACGTGTGGTTTCAGCCAACTTTCTGTCCCTAGTACTATATGGGCATTGTGACCATTGATAAATGAGAGCAGTTCTGGGACCTTTCTATAGACTCTCCTGCAGTTTACTATTACCACATTAATATTGTTATACCCTGTTGCATTTTGCCTACTCTTACCTTGCCGTGTCTCAGGAGGCTTCTTGTCGGGCCTAGAGAGGGAATTCTCTAACCTAAAAAACCCACATGTGCACTCCACACGTTCTCCGCTACCCTTGTAGCCGCTTCCTGCTTGTAGTGCACGCCTGACCTATTCAGGGGGACCCTACATTTCTGCACCTGATAGCAGAGGTCGAGAAATTTACACCATAGATCTCCGCAGAATCGTCTAAGCCTCTGGTTTAAGCCTTCTACTCGGCTCCAAACAAAAGGGCCGCGATCGGTTCTGGGAACGATACTACAAATAGTTAGCTCAGATTCCACCCCTCTGCCAACCGCCTGTACGAACTGAGGATGACCTCTGAACCCAGATGGCAGGAGTCATCGGTGCCGACATGAGCAACAATTTGCAGTCGGGTGCACCCAGTGCTCTCTATTGCCGCCAGCAGGGCCTCCTTCACATCTCGGATGAGACCCCCCCCCGGCAAGCAGACAGAGTGAACACTGGCCTTCTTCCCCGACCTTTCCGCTATTTCCCTAAGGGGCTCCATCACCCGCCTAACGTTGAAGCTCCCAATAACTAATAAACCCCTCCCCCCCGTGTGCCTGCTTGGACCTTGCTGAAGGAGTGGCCACATGTCCACTCACAGGCAGAGCGGGCGATGCCACACGGCCAGCCTCCACATTGACCCTCCGCCTTGTGCGCCGCGAACGCCGCTGAACCCGCCACTCCCCTTGGGGAGAGGGTGGCCCAATCGCGTCCGGTACCCGCGAAGATGTCTCAACAGCCTGGGGTGTACCACGCGATGCACCAGACCCCCACTGCCGCTACACTCCGAGGCAGCAGCCTATACACGGCTGACCGCGGCCATCAACACGTTCAGCTGTTCGCGAACAGTGGCCAGCTCCTCCTGCATCCATACACTGCAGTCACACATCCTATCCATCCTAAGAAATCAACTTACTGTGGAGAGTTAATCAACTTTTAACTAGACTGCTAATTCACTAAAGACCGCTGATAGTTGACTAAACTGTCCTCGGGTAATGGCAGCTACCTACGACATCAGCACCGTATGGACTAGGGAGAGATCGTCATTATTATTGCGAACTCATGAGATGTAAAAGAAAATATCGTACACCCTCTTTGAAGTGGCAGTCTCAATACATTTACATTTTCAGAACTGTCGTTCTTGACAATGCATTTTCAATGTAATTTTTTTGACAGTAGAAAGTTTGCCTATCTTACTCATATTGAGCACAACTTGTCTAAGATCATCATCGTCAAAATCTTCTAAATTCATGACGGTAATCTCATGACTGTGATGTTTCCTTGGTGATCTGAAAACTGGGCTTCCACTAGCCTGAACAGAGAAATTACCTCCATTGGCAGTTATCTGAATGATTCTCAAGCTGACGCCACTCACTTGTGCAGTGCGATCCTGAGATATGACACCATCTGTGTGAGGACTATCATTTTCTGCTTTGCGGTTGAAGAAAGCAAGTGCCCTGTAAATTATGTCTCTCGTTTCTTGATGGAGAATTTGTTGCATAGCACCACCATCAGCCATGACAATCTGCAAGAAACGGAATAAAAATTCATGAAATAACTCACAAAAATCACATGTAACATTTGCACTGGCCAAAATGTTTGACAGACTGCTCAGAAAACAAGTGAACGCTCATTGGCTGTTGGGGACTGCATGACATCAGGTTTTTAGTAAGAGCCTAAACTCGACTGCCTTAGAAAACTCAAGGCTGAATTACAGCTTTTGTGACGTCAAGCCTTCAGTTGGCAGTGAGGCAGCAGATTCATATACAGATTTAAATCAAATTCAACTTTTCTCATATAATTAACCACAACTTAAATGGTTTGCATTCCTTGTCCTTAAAATACCATTACAAGATTTCCAGTAGCAGTACATTTGAAATTCAAAAAGTAAACGTATAAGGACAGAGATTATACTGCTCAGTGTTTGTCATACATAGGATACATGTATAATGCATTAAAGCAGTTTGTAATTACTTTTTGCATTACTACATGATTTAATATTGCATTCATTCATAATATACACGCACATACATAAAGAAGAAATGGTAAAATGTACATGACAAAATATGTTGTATAAGGTTCCTTTAGTAAATTACATTTTAAATTAATATTGGTACCTATGCCAATAAACTCTTATTATTGTCCTTAAACACTTCAGTTTTGACTTGTTTGTCTTTTACCTATTACTCTAGTCTTGAAAGGGAACAATTTTTAATACTCAAGTGTGTCACTATCATACATCACTACAGTTGTATAAATATTGAAGCTTTCCTAGGTCTTTTTGCAGCTACGTCACAGTCAGCTTTTTTTGTGATTTTGTGGACTTTCTCTTCAACACCAGAATTTTTTTTCTTTTGGAATAGTTATTTAGCAGCATATTCACCCAAATGTGTAAGCTATTGCCAGAAATTTCCATTACAAATTTACCAGATGACGGGGGTTATTTTAGAGTAATTCCAACCTATTGAAAATCGGTGCCTTCAAAAATCCCTTGGGGGGCTTTCACAATTGACAAATGTTGTCCCATATTTGTGTGAAACAATAACCTGAGATATTTGGCACATACAGATTCCATTTTCAGATGAGAATTGGGAGGTGTTGTGGGGCAGCAAGTTGAAATAATTAATTATTGCCATCTTATTCACACGAGCCTGACAACCAATTTTGTGGTCAGCCCGAAAGCGAAGGAAAATGTACTGACCTTAGTTTCCGTCTTCACGGCCACATTTTGGTCCAGCTCACTGAAAGAAAAGTTTCTATTCTCCTATTTCCTTGCGTGTTCAGGATTATGATTTTAAATAAAAGTATAAAGTTGCAATCAAAATTTATATTACATAAAGTTTCTCACATACAACACTAGGAAATTCACTATGTTCAATTGAAAACATGTCTTTCTATTCTAACAGCACATTTAGCAGTTAGAGGCGACCTCTACGGTACGCTCCTACCGGATTGTCGTTCACCCTGACTAAAAATACTCAACTGGAAGTTTGCAATAAATGTTCAAAGTTAATGCTCACCATAAAAGTGGAAATAAAGTCACCACTTGCCATGCGGAATTGTAATTCACATGGACGGCACACTAACAGTTACTTTGGTGAATTTTAAGCGATCCAGGATGGTGTACAGTCCTCGTGAATTCACTATCTGTTTTTACCGCAAAATACGCGCTTTGTCACAGTTCAGGTCTGATGTCATCCAGGGCAGAGCGCGATCTGACGTTTAACAGTTGTGGATCTTACAGTAGCTGAATGTGCAGTGAAGTTCTCTACTGCCTCGCGGGCTGTATTTATATAAGTGCCAGAGTGGACGGCCAAGGGAACATCTGTTGTCTACGGTTATCTGCATACTGCAGCAGCCTCAAAACGACAGCTTTCTTGGGCACATAATCTTCAATAACATATTTACAAACTACTTCAGAAACTTCTTAATTTTTACTTGCTTACAGTTAAGTTGTTTGAACTCACAGAAAAGTTTCAGCTTGCTAGAATAAAAACTTTGCCTTCTAGAATTTTTATAGTGGAACTAATGGTAGATTATTACCACTGAACCATACCTTTACTAGAACTTACATCGACTGATATTAATACTACAATTCTTTATTTTGGTATAGCTCTATCATTTGGTATGTTTTATCATCCACTTTAACCAAAATTCTTTATCATTAAAATTACAGGTACTTAATCCACAACAATTGAGTACATTTCAGTTACAAAATTGGTTTTTACTTAATTACTCAAAAACTATAAGAGGCAGCTTAACATAGTCTCTGTTATCAGATTTGGGGTGAACTGAAGCATAAAATAAATTTTCATGTTTCTAAGTCCAGTATTTAGCGTCTCTGATTGTTCCTAAAAATGTGCATTCTGGTGTCAGTTTTTGTTCTATGATTTTGGAAATCTGCACCACTTATTTATGAGTTCTAAAGCAGGGACAACCGGGAGTCCAGGAAAAACCTGGGAATTCTTTCATCCGGAAGGAAACCGGGAAAAAGCCGGGAATTTTTTAGAATTCTGGGAATTTCACGTTATTTTAGTTTTCAATTAAATTTTTGTAATTTTGACTGGTAAGAATCGATACTCTAACAAAGGATTTTACTGTATCACACTACTGCAGAATAATACTGCAACAATGAAACGTGAAAGAGAAAAAATATGACAATAAAACGTAAATTGCAAAGGAAATGTGCCATATACAACAACAAAACACAGTGCTCACACAAGCATTTGCCAACAGCAAAATGCGTCAAAGGCTTTAGGAAGACTATGCAACGCTTCATAACAACAAATTTCCTCTGATGGGCGTGACGTTACAATTGTTTATATTAGATTCGTTTTAGCAGTTATCAGCGGGCTCATGTGCATGTGCAGTTGAGTGGCGTACAAGTTGTATCTTCTCCCCCTTCTGGCTACAGAAATGTGGCTGTTGGCTGTGTAAGCAGTCGCAGCAAGCAGCTCGATGCAACCGGGAAAAAATTTACTGCCGCGCCCAAGCTGCCAGATTAACGCATGCGCAGCAGGCCCGGATCTATGAGAGGGGGGGGGGGGGGGGCAAACCGAGGTATCTGACCCAGGTGACAGTTGTGAGGGGGGGGGGGGGGGGCAAATTCATATTCTTGAGGAGAAGCGCCTAGCATCCAGTGCACGTTGGTCTATCGATTATTCATATGATTTTGAAACGCATCCTTTTTGGTTTTTTGACACACTCTGTAAGTTGATTTCTGAATGAATTGTATGTTGATTTTTGAATGCGTGCATAGTGTACGTGACGACTATCAGGGTAATCCTAGTCACATCTAGAAATAGACTTTCCTTCAGGGAAAAGGGGACCGGGCTATACAATCTTAGTATTGCCCCGGTTCGAAAATATCGTAGATCTGGGGCTGATGCGCAGAGCAGTCAGAGCTATAGTGGGGAAGTGTGTAGTCTCCACGTGACCCGTGTTTACATTTAGTTATTTTGCTGTTTCCTCTTCGTTTACTGCTCTCACTTCAAATGAAAACAAAACGCATTTCTGTGGCCGGGAACTATCGAGTGAATTAAAATACATTCACATAATTATGGAAGACTAATATACGTTATTAGTTTCAGACTTTACTTTATTTCCACTTTTCTGACAGTCATGCATTAATCGCCTTGTAGAACAGTGAAGTTATTTTTGTCGGTTTGCTAAAGAAGTTAGGTTTTTATTAACCTTTTTACGCTGAGGCTGTCAGTGTGTTTAAAACAAAGTTTTTAGTTCCACACTATTGGCTAATTTCAACTGCTCGCTGCATTTTAAGTGCACATTTTCCTCTTCTAGCACGTATGGCATTATGCCATAATAAAGAATCAAAAAAGAGTTAATACAGTACTGATACTCCAAGAAAATTTACATCCTGAAACACACACTGAAAAGCTTAATATCAGATCAAGGCCTACTTCGTTGGGAATCTGGATATACGAATGTGCTCTTTAAGTATACACTTCAAATGTGCCATTTTAGTGTCATTCTTGAAATTCCGATGCTCTTGGAGTATCCTCTGATGTGTTGTTTCTTTTATGACAGAATGTAAGATCTTTTAATGTTTTACACGTACGAACATACGGTCTTCCTGCGTCATAGCAGCTGCCAAAGCGCGGTGGCGCCTGTTGTCGAGCGCTCTCTGACGACTACTAAAACAAACCTATTTCTAACAGGTCGCGGCAAAATATTGCGAATGGTGGTTTGAAAAGTGTTACTTTCAAAGTAAATTTCCTTTTACGCAGGCTGAACTATGAGCGAGATGGTACGATGAATTTCTTAAATCACAGAGAGTTTGATGACAAGCCATTTTGAACCCAGAAGATATCAGACATTCATGTCATTATTATGAGCAAATTGATGTAGTGCTACGGGAAGCTCTCTCTCCTCTGCGGTAGCTAATTTATTTGTGGAAAGCTTCAAGGACAAGTCACTGGACTCGGCAAAAAATTTTACTGGCACGTTTATCTGATATACCAGGCGATCAAAAAGTCAGTATAAATTTGAAAACTTAATAAACCACGGAATAATGTAGACAGAGAGGTAAAAATTGACACACATGCTTGGAATGACATGGGGTTCTATTAAAAAAAACTAGGCGCAGGAAAGATCTCTTGCGCGTGTCGTTTGGTGATGATTGTGTGCTCAGCCGCCACTTTCGTCATGCTTGGCCTCCCAGGTCCCCAGACCTCAGTCTGTGCAATTATTGGCTTTGGGGTTACCTGAAGTCGCAAGTGTATCGTGATCAACCGACACCTCTAGGGATGCTGAAAGACAACATCCAACGCCAATGCCTCACCATAACTGCAGACATGCTTTACAGTGCTGTTCACAACATTATTCCTCGACTACAGCTATTGTTGAGGAATGATGATGGACAAATTGAGCATTTCCTGTAAAGAACATAATCTTTACTTTGTCTTACTTTGTTATGCTAATTATTGCTATTCTGATCACATGAAGTGCCATCTGTTGGACATTTTTTGAACTTTTGTATTTTTTTGGTTCTAATGAAACCCCATGCCATTCTAAGCATGTGTGTCAATTTGTACCTCTCTATCTACATTACTCCATGATGTATTCAGTTTTCAAATTTATACTGACATTTGATCACCCGGTATGATAAAGTGTAACACGCGCAATGAAGATCAACATTATATGTGAAAGCTTAGCTTCTCTTGCAGCTTATTAACCTTAGAGACCAATATTATATGTGAAAGCTTTGCTTTTCTTGTAGCAACACTATGTATATTAATTTAAAACATTAACTTTTCCTGTTTGTGTATATGCGCTACTTTACAGTGATGTTGCTATTAGCTGACTACATCACGTGTCCTGTGGTCTACATAACTGCTGTCATCGACTGGCGGGATCATGTGACATGAGTTATGACTGGCTTACAAAAGCACATCTCAGTCTCGATTACAATGATTCAGAAAGTAACATGCGGTGTTTGGTGGAATTTGAATTTATACTTTCGTAGTATGAAAATATGCAGCATACATGTTGCTGCACATCAAAAATCTTTCCAAAAGGGGTCTTCTTCCCTGAGTTTCGTTTCCTAAAGTGACGGGAAATTCTACGCCCTTGTATAAAAACATAACCATTCAAAGGATTAATAAGTTTTACAGTTCGGAGGAAAAATATACTGTCACTTAATAATAAGGAAAAAGTGTGTTTTCATCCGGGAGAAAGTGTATTTTTAACTGGGAAATCCGGGATTTTTTTTTTCCTCTCTCTCTCTCTCTCTCTCTCTCTCTCTCTCTCTCTCTCTCTCTCTCTCTCTCTCTCCTTGTCCACGTATACACCCTATAAAGACACCTTCTGACCAAATTCTGGCTTTCTACCTTTATTATGTAGTGCCACTTATTTTTCTCTTTAAAATGGTATTTTGATGTAAACTGTTAAGTCCAGAACATTAAGACTTCATATCTGAAACATTATAACACTAAACTCTATTTTAGCGAAGTTTTAAACGTAAATTTTGATTTTTAATTTCATACTTAATTTTGGTGCAATACTTGCGCACTACGCGCAGACGCGTTAAGGTGACGTGGCGATACTAGCAGTGAACTGGAGTAAGTCCCGACACACTCGTTCGCCTCTGTATCTCACACATGATACAGCGCTTGCTTTGCTTCAGTGTATTTTAGACCTCCACTGTTCAAACTTTGAAGGTAGCTTGCTTCTGCCGCCAGTTGAAAGGCATGAGCTGAATCCTTCGTCATAAGTTTTTTACATGTCACATATGGTAATCTGTTACATGTCTTAAAGCAACACATATCCAGCAATAATTACAATCACTTCTAAATTACAGGATTCCATATACATTTCTACAGCTTCTGCTCTTAATTCATCAGTTTCCACAGAAAGAGAGGGATCAATATTTACATCCTGTAAAGAGGATACATTAATATCCTGAATAATGTCAGACCCATTCAGAGATTTGACTTGCTTAGACTGAAATTTTAACAAAATTTTTACTTTTAATTTTCTTTCAGATTCTACAGTCTGCTAAACTTGACACATTGTAATTACAACCACTCATTCTTATATATTTTCCAAATCTCTGTTTTAAATCATCTTCCTGGAATGTTCCTAACATTCCATAACATCCCAATGTTGCAAGCAAGTACAGAATGACTGCAAGTACTCGATACTTTCTTGATCCATGGTACTAATGGTATCAGCATACTTATCACTTAAATGAACCCTCTTTTTAGAATGCTTAACATTAACTGCATCCACCAATTTTTTATTATTTGTAACCATTCTGCAGTGCCCTCACCATCAATCCCTACTAATGTTGATACAGCAACTATTATTTTCTCATCAAACAAAGGCACAACAAGACTAACGTTTTGCCTTTCTTAAACTATTTGGATAACAAACACTGAATGAAAGGGTAGGAGCATGTTTTACAATTTCTAGTTTTTGTTTCTCATATATGGGTTGGATGTGGTTGAAGTTACATTGTTGTATGTTATTTACATCTGACACAGATGGCTAAAGATAGGTATTATTCTTTTCATTCAATCTTTTTGAGTAAGTGAACTGTATCAAAAAGAAGAAAAACTGGTTTACAGCTGTAAAATGGATGACTTATGTGAGCGTGAATTGTTGTATGGCTGTATAATGTTTATGTACCTTGACATTGACTTTATTATTATCAGCAATGACACATATAACATTATAACCACTTTCATGAAGTATTCTAAGAATATTCACCATTGTTGTGTGTAAAAATTCAACATCTAAGTTTTTTTTTAAAAAAGGAACTAGTGTCACAAAATTTTTGTTCTTAGACAAAATGGATTTAATCATTTATGTCTGAACGGTAGGAGCTGCTTTCATAGCTGTGGAATTACTGGCCATCCCTACCAGTCTATTGTCCTTGTATGTAATTTTTGGCTTGACAAATATTTCGCCCAGTAAAAGGCATGCTAAATTTTCATGTGATTCAAGGGCTTCATACTTAGTTAGCAAATATTTTTAAGAGACTTGTTTATTCCACTGCTAATGCCTGATTAATTAAACTTTTCAAATAATGTGGATGTGGCAAAACAATAATTTTCACCTTCCGCAAAATTTTATAAGCTACTGGGAATGAAAAGTAAAAACCGCATGCAGTAAGGAACAACAGATCTGAGGAATAACTCAGCTGTTCGGATGGGAGGCATTGCAGTTGCTCATGTATGAAATTAAGACCTTCTTCTTCTTCTCCTCCTCCTCCTCCTCCTTTTTCATTTTTTTCCATGCATTCAGCTAGTAGTGTCTGAATTATGCATGTGTTTTCCTTAATGCTAATTTCTTTGCTCACAATATTTTTCACCACAGTTAACAAGTTGTACAATTTGGCATATGTATTACAAAGAAGCTGTGATCCTAAAATCCAATTAAACCTAGTAGTGTGTATGTTAACATTACCATACACTATGTGAGTTTCAAAATTGTTAAAGGTCAATACATTTCTAACTGAAGGGTATTAATTAAATTCTAAAATCATAAAGTATAAACAATCATTGTGCTTTATAATTAGCTAGTCATTATGGTTGAATCTGCCTTGATTACAAGGGTCGTTTGAAAAGTTCTTGCAATCACCACGAGATGACAGCACTAGCGCAATGAGTTGTTCACACAATATTCATTGGACTGTTACCTGCAAACACGTGTCACAACAATGGTTTTGAGAGAGAGCTGCGGCAGTAACATGGGTCTGTTGTTGTTCCCGCATAGTGGTTTGCGAAGATGGAAAAAATTGAGATTCAAGCAGTGATTAAGTGCTTTGTAAAGAAAGGCATGAAAGCAAAGGACATTCATGCAGATTTCCAGAATACACTTGGAGACTCTGCACCTTCATATTCAGCTGTTGCCAAGTGGACAAATGAATTTAAATTTGGTTGGGAGATCTTAGATAGTGATCCGCACAGTGGTCAGCCAAGATGTGTCTCTACTTCAGAAATCATTGCAAAAGTGCACAAAATGGTCATGAAGGATCACTGATTGAAAGTGCGTGAAATAGCTTGTGCTTGCCAGATGTCTTCTGAAAGGTAAATCACATTTTAACTGAAGAATTAGAAATGAAAAAATTATCTACAAGGTGGGTACCGCGACTCTTGACACTGGATCAAAAACACGTGCCATTGCCTTTCTTGGTGGACGAAGATTCACTTCAAATGAAGAATTGGTAGCTGGTGTTGACAATTATTTTGCAGACCTGAGGGAAACTCATTTTTGAGATGGGATCAAGGCACTGGAACATCGTTGGACCAAGTGCATTCATCTACAAGGAGACTACATTGAAAAATTAAAAAAAAGTTTCAGTGATGTAAGTACTTTTTTTCTACTCCGTTCTGAGAACTTCCCAAACCACCCTCGTATTTTTAATGTCGTCCAAATTCCAGAAGTTGTCTTCTGAGGCGGTTGCTTCATCAGGAAAGAGGGAAGGAGAGGGAAAGACGAAAGGATGTGGGTTTTAAGGGAGAGGGTAAGGAGTCATTCCAATCCCGGGAACGGAAAGACTTACCTTAGGGGGAAAAAAGGACAGGTATACACTCATGCACACACACACATATCCATCTGCACATACACAGACACAAGCAGACATTTGTAAAGGCCCTCTCCCTTAAAACCCACATCCTTTCGTCTTTCCCTCTCCTTCCCTCTTTCCTGATGAAGCAACCATTTGTTGTGAAAGCTTGAATTTCGTGTGTATGTTTGTGTTTGTTTTTGTGTCTATTGACCTGCCAGCACTTTCGTTCGGTAAGTCACATCATCTTCGTTTTTAGATATATCTCCATTTCGAGTTTTCGTAAACTGTCTGCAGACTTCTGGGTCAGTGCCCTCGGGTACATCAGGGGAGAACAAATACGTCAGTAAATTTGCAAATAGAAATCCAACTTTTGACGAGGAACTGCCATCACAAACCTAAAAAAGAATAAGCCCATCTTCAATACCAAAGTCCATGCCTTTTGTACTGTATAAAAATATTTTGTAAGCTATTAATAATTACTTACCATCACGTCGAGCTACTCTGATTTCCCAAATAATTTGATCCTCAGGAAAATGTTGGATGCAAACACCTGTTCTTTGTAACTATCAGGTTTTTCCTCAGAATTTTTTTTCATCAAATCTTCCTCTTTCCTTCATCAGATGGGGGGAAAAACACTGGTACATGTTCCCCTTTATAACAACTAGACTTGCAGCCAGGGACACAACAGATTCTAGACATTGTACAAATAGAAAAAACCAGAAACTTCATATAAATACATGCTCGCCTGCATAATCCACGAACTCGCTGAAACAGCTGATTGTCTTCTTCCCACCAGTTCTTCGCTAAGGCCTGTATTTAGTATGAAGGCAGTGTCCCAACTATAGCATTATCATAAGGTTACTGTCTTGCTTCTGGTGGAATGAAGCTGAGCTCTTGGCTGGAAGTTATATGTGCACACTGTTCTTACCTCCATGTTGGTCATTTTCATAGTAACAAGAATCAAAGATCTGTTTATTTTGAAACTTTCTTCTTTCTTATTAAAACTGTCATTTGTTTATGAATTCCCATGGGGTCCATGAGCAAACAGGTTGTAGTTTCTCTCCACAGTGAGAACCTGCATGTGGGCAAATTTAAGAATTTTACACATTGACATATTTTAAGATCTTTCTAAGGCTTCTAAATGTTTGTTACATGAAACACTCCTTGAAAGTATGCCATTATTGGAAGATTTTCAGCACTATGGAATCCTTCAGGAGTTCTGTCCTTGGCCCTCTGTTGTTCCCCTACAAATCATGCAAATTCAGTGTTTTTTTATAAGGCTAACATTCTGTAACAAAATTTCTGCAAGTCTAGAAGCTTATGCCAAGAAATTGCTCTGATTGTTAATTAATGCAAACAAAACAAATTACATACAGTTTTATTGTTGTTGTAGAATTTCTTGGTAATCTGAGAGGAAGTTGGCTACTTTAGATACTTTCACCTTGCTTTATGTTATGGAGTTGAGCTAATTTAACCATATCAAAGAAAATTCTGTTAATTGTTTTGTAAATAAATATTCATCAAATTGCATTCATAATGCCCCTCGCGTAACTTCTGTTGTATCCTTTATGAGTTTTTAAAAAGTTCATATACTTAACATCACTATCAATATATTTACACCTTAAGAAGTGCCATTCTTGACAACCTTGCAAGCAATGAAAATATGCCATTATTGCAACACAAGAAGTAAGGCTGACCTGTATAGTCACCTAAAGAATACAACTCTGGTATGAAATAGTGTAGATACAGTTGTATTATAACAGACCATCAGAGTTAAATCTTTATATAATGAAAGTGAATTATTTTAAAGTAAAATAAAACTTTTTATATTCGGTGGAATTTTTTCATTTAGAGAAGATTTTTAAGAGAGACTCATTTTATTTCTTGCATTTCTCATTTACTGCAGTCTTTGTTTTCGAATTGTTATGTTGCAGACAGTAATCCATATATTGATAATTTTCTTTGCAATTAAGTCTTAACGTTTTCCTCATCCTAATATCAAATTGCCACAAGTAGGTCAAAGAAATTTGCATATAAAGAAATAAGTGAGCAAATAAAATGTTAGAGGTCTGCACTATTGTGTAAATTATCCATTTCTGAAAGAAGGTATTATGCAAATCTGTCTGCCTTTGTCATTACAATTATGCCTTTTGAAATAAAATGGTTAGAAATAAAGACTGACTTTTTAGTTCATTTAATAATTGTGCCATTAATTTTTATCCTGACAATATTTTATCTTGCTGGCATTATACTTACAGGTAGCATGCCCCTGTGGACATATATGTGGTCTCCCAAACAAACTGCCAACAGTAACTAAGACAAGGTTGCCACAGAAGACGAGACCTGTTGTAACTACTCCCGTTGACAGTGCAGAGGTAAAGAGACTAAAGTTCATTGAAGAGATTTGGTTATGTGTCGTAGTTGAATGATTTTTTAAATTTCTTTCAGGACTTACAAGCTTAAAAATTGTGGCTAGAGGTTCCCCATATTGAATTTAGCTTCTGAGATACAAAGCCATGAATTTCACAGTTCACAAATTCAGACAAAATTTGTCATCACTTTAGAAATATTTTTTATCAAGCTGAGGAGGAGGAGGAGGAGTAGGAGAAGAAGAAGAAGAAGAAGAAGAAGAAGATGTCCATGGAAGCTTAGAATAGTCTTTAGTCTGGTAGGTCTTGGTACTGTGTCAACTAACGGGGGACCTCAGCTGTATCTTACTTGTGAAGGCAATTGGAATTAGTTTACAGGCTCATGCTACTGCCCATAAACTATTGATCGTAATACAAAAGGGATGTTATCATGTAAAGTGGTACAAATATGTCGTTGAGCAATGATAGAAGGTTTCCTGGAATGACCTTGCTGTTCGGTCCCCTCTCCCAAATCAATGGACCAACCATGATTTGTTTTAACATTGATGAAAATATTATTCTTCAGTCCAACATGTGCTGCTATGTTAATAAGGAGACAGAATAACTGACCTTACTTTACATCAGGAGACAAAATTAAAGTACAGCTGGTAGGTGCATTGAAATTATCCACATCCCTCCTGTGCTTAACACTCGAGCAGGCACACTGTTGTAAAAAGTACAACAGCGGCAGTTTTTATGCCTAATCGATGCCTTAACCTTGAGCTATTGCGCCATTGCTGCCATGTATTCCATTGTTGATGTTTTCTCGACAATGTTTTTTTCAGTTCATTTGGTTAGCTTTCTCAGTTTGTTTTCTGAATTGTAAGCAACAACATGTTGAATGTTAGAAAAAGTACAACGCGTGCCTACGCCTGCTGGTGTGACAGTTGCAAGCTTTGTTCCAGCAGTCAGTGTCCAGAGGAAAGTTTACTAAAAAGTTAACTATATTTCCTCACTTTTTTATTTTTGTTATTTTTTTTATGCACATTGAACGTTACTTTGGTTACACCGACATCTGAATGTATTTATTCATTTCATTTCATTTCTTTGATGTTTTGTTGCAATTCAAAGGGTGTATCAGATGAAGAAATTTGCAAACTGCTTGAAGAAGATGAGGATAAAGTCTATCTAAACTTTTCAGACTTGGGGGAAAGTAAAGTAGATTTGAGTGATGAAAACACTGAATAGGATGATGGCAATGAATCTGAACTGAAGGTGAGGATGGTGGTGATCCTGAAGAGACAGCAGATGTATGAGGGTTCTTTATTGAAAAAGAGTTTCACATTTGTGTAAAACTGAGTGTGGTAAAACATCAAAAACCAACAGAAAAAACATTGTGCAGACTCCACCAGATCTGAAAAGAAAGGTGATGGGTATAACTGATGAAGTTAGTGCTTTTTCGAAAGTAATTGACCTGGACTTTATTGATGAAATTGTAAACTATACAAATATCTATATAAATAAACAGGGGAAGACAATCAATTCTCGTGCAAAAGGGGTAATAAACTGACAAAATAATGGCTGTGTTCGGGTTTTTTAGAAAAAGAAGAAGAAGAAAATGCCATCATGTTAATATACTGGAACTCTGGGCAGCAGACAGAACTGGAATGCCACTGCTTAGGACTGCAACGAGTTAAAATAGGTTTCTATTTTTTCTAAGCTGTACGCGATTTGTTGATATGGAAATGAGGAATGACAGGAGAAAAACTGATAAGTTGGTTGCAATTCATACAGTATTGGATCCTTTTGCTGTTAACTGTCAATGTTCTTACAGCCTGATGAATTCACCAAGATAGATGAAATACTTCACCCCTACGGAGACCGCTGTAGATAAATTCAGTACATACCCAGCAAAACAATATGGGCCAAAAAGTTTTTCTCTGTGTGATTCCCAAACATTTTATTGCAGTAATCTGAGGTTTATTGCATCATGTAACCAAGACAATGTCGGGTATCTAATGCTCCTGAGGACATAATGAAAAGATGTGTGGCGAGTATAGAAAATTCTAACTGGAACATTACAACTCACAATTGGTACACAAGCTACCTCCTTTCTGAATATTTGCTGCAGAAGGCTATCACTTGCATTGGTACAATGACGAACAGCAGACACGAAATTTTTCCAGAATTTCTCCCAAGCAAAACAAGGTACATTGGAAGTGCAATGTTTGGATTTCAGTAGGATAAGACCTTGGTTTCATATGTTCCTTTAAAAACTATGCTATCACAGTTTTATATGCTGTACATGACATAGCGACAGTTGATGAAGAAACACACGAACTTGAAATCATAATTGAGTACAACATGACAGAAGGTGGAGTTGACATTGTAGCTAAAAGGTGTGCCTGATACTCCATTTCAAGAAGCACAAGGAGATGGCCATTGGCTACTTTTTCATTTTTCTGAACATTGCTGGAATTAATTCGCAAACAAATTGTCTGTGAAGAATGTTATGAAAGTGAACATATGTCAAAAAAACAGGCTACATTGTTATTTAAAGAACTAAAAAAGTAAACTTTTTCTTATAAATGTGGAAGATAGTGAATATGAACTGTTTTCTTGAAAAAATACAATAGTTTGTTTAAGGCAAGTTTGTTTTTACTGACAAATGACTGTGTTGTAAATTTTACAACGTGCGACTACTCGTGTGACAACAGTAGGCGCGCCTACCGGAGGTTTAACCTCTGATAACAGCTCCCCTTTCTCTCCCCACCGTACCAACTTAAATTTCAATCATCATTATTTTTTTTTAATTGACAGTATTTCCTTGTTTACTCACCTTTTATCCCCTTTTTTCTCCGCCCGCCCCCCTCCCTCCTCCATTCTCTTTATTCCGTTACTTTTTCTCTCCCCCTCCCCTCCTCCATTCTCTTTATTCCATTACTTTTTCTCTCCCCCTTCCACCATCCTCCTCCTTTTCTGCTTCCTCTGAATCCATTTTTATTTTCACTCAGTCATATCAACATTGGACTGAAGCTGGCATGTTGTTTGCCAGTATACCTACTGTCTCGCAGACACCTGCTACTTCAAATTTACCTTTCCTTGTCGTCAAAGTAGGTGGGTCCCTCACAGCTTTGGGTCTGAGTGACCTACCCCTCCTCCTAAACCTTCCAGAAGTTAGGAACAGTTCCTTCCACATATAAAGGTATGTGGAATTTCGCTTTTAATGGCAGCTCATTCTGTATGGCAGAGTTGATCAGTGTCTGTTGCAGGGAATCACTGTGGTGATGGGACGAGATGACTGCAATGCTTCTAGCAGCTGTCTGGGGCGATGATGCTGTGGTAGATAGTATCTACTCAGGTCCACTGTAGTGAAGCAGCCAGCAGCAAGTGCTGTCGGCTGTGTGGGAGGTGTAAATCAGTTGGCATAGCCCATGTCGAACCCAGGATTTATGGAGACGGGAGCACAAGGTGCTTATGTGCATTGAATGACCCCCTCGGAATGGACCTAATTCGATGTCAAGGAGAGCATCAGACCAGTTGACACCATGATCAGGCCCATGACTGCATTTAGTTACCCATGCGGAGACTTTTGGCTGACACTGAGAGTACATCAGTGGGGAGGCTGCAGTTGAATTTAGGACTGAAGTTGAAGTGCATGATGGAACTGGCTGTAGCTTCGTCAGAAGCCCATTCTGATTTCAGGACAAGTCCGATGTCAGGAGACAAGCTCCCAGTGCGAGTCATATTCAGCTGGGCTGTAGGTCAGATACACTCGTCCAGACTGTGATGTGACACAAAGTCCTGCTTGTTGTCACATATGCCTGAATATCGCTGCCCCAGGCAGTGATGTGATCAATGTGGCCCATTGTAGGGCAACTTGAGGAGTGCGGGTTGCCCAGGTAGCAGTATTACAGTGACTCACTTGCCTTTCATGGCTCGTCTGAGCCTGTGCCTCAACAGTTCATAAGGTGCGCTAGTGCACAACACTACTTGTTACTGGATAAATGAATATGAATGTGCCATTTCAGCTCTTCAGATCTAATATGCTTTGAATGAGAGATTGAAATTTATTCTGAAAACTTGTTAGTTAGTCAGTCAGTCAGTCAGTCAGTCAGTCATCATATTATGGTAGAGGTCATGAAATGCTAAGGAGAGAGAATTGCTGTACAGTACTTACCTTCAGGAGGCAAAATGCTAGGTACTGTCAATACACACAAGTAAAAGTAAAGATCCTGTGTTGCTTTTAATTTTATGTGTGTTTATCAGCAGTACTAAGCATTTTGCCACCTAAAGGTAACTGTTGACTAGCAGTTCTGTCCCAATCAGAAATAATTAAGATTAGCACTCATAAATATGATATTGTAATCAAGTCAGTGCACCTGTGCACAAATTGGCCTTTTTGTGCAAATTGCACAAGCTGATTTTCAAAATACATCCCCAACTACATTCTTCATATTAGGCCTCCTGTGACAATTGTCTATCTCTTCGGTTCAATAAATTGCTCAGTGCGAAGAAAATTTTCTCATATAATTAGATTATCTGTACTGTAAATGATTATTAAATGATATTGAAAACAATGTCTTTCCTGAGGAGGAAAATAAATTAATTTTTGGTAAAAGTAGCCTTTTGAAATAACCATTCATGTCAGGAAATATTTTTTTGGTCTTGTAACAAAACCTTTTTTCTGGACGTATGAGTTAACCATCATAACATCTACATATACAGCTACATCTTTAAGGGTTTCTTCCTTTTCCATTCACGTATGAAGCGCAGGAAGAATGATTGATTGAATGCCTCTGTGCATGCAGTAATTGTTGTTCTTGTTGTTGTTGTTGTTGTTGTTGTTGTTGTTGTTGTGGTCTTCAGTCCTGAGACTGGTTTGATGCAGCTCTCCATGCTACTCTATCCTGTGCAAGCTTTTTCATCTCCCAGTACCTACTGCAACCTACATCCTTCTGAATCCGCTTAGTGTATTCATCTCTTGGTCTCCCTCTATGATTTTTACCCTCCACACTGCCCTCCAATACTAAATTGGTGATCCCTTGATGCCTCAGAATATGCCCTACCAACCGATCCCTTCTTCTGGTCAAGTTGTGCCACAAACTTCTCTTCTCCCCAATCCTATTCAATACTTCCTGATTAGTTTTGTGATCTACCCATCTAATCTTCAGCATTCTTCTGTAGCACCACATTTTGAAAGCTTCTATTCTCTTCATGTCCAAACTATTTATCGTCCATATTTCACTTACATACACGGCTACACTCCATACAAATACTTTCAGAGACGACTTCCTGACACTTAAATCTATACTCGATGTTAATAAATTTCTCTTCTTCAGAAACGCTTTCCTTGCCATTGCCAGTCTACATTTTATATCCTCTCTACTTCTACCATCATCAGTTATTTTGCGCCCCAAATAGCAAACCTCATTTACTGCTTTAAGCCTCTCATTTCCTAATCTAATTCCCGCAGCATAACGTGATTTAATTCGACTACGTTCCATTATCCTTGTTTTGCTTCTGTTGATGTTAATCTTATATTCTCCTTTCAAGACACTGTCCATTCCGTTCAGCTGCTCTTCTAGGTCCTTTGCTGTCTCTGACAGAATTACAATGTCATCGGTGAACCTCAAAGTTTTTATTTCTTCTCCATGGATTTTAATACCTACTCCGAATTTTTCTTTTGTTTCCTTTACTGCTTGCTCAATATACAGATTGAATAACATCGGGGATAGGCTACATCCCTGTCTCACTCCCTTCCCAATCACTGCTTACCTTTCATGTCCCTCGACTCTTATAACTGCCATCTGGTTTCTGTAGAAGTTGTAAATAGCCTTTCGCTCCCTGTATTTTACCCTTGCCACCTTCAGAATTTGAAAGAGAGTATTCCAGTTAACATTGTCAAAAGCTTTCTCTAAGTCTACAAATGCTAGAAACGTAGGTTTGCTTTTCCTTAATCTAGCTTCTAAGATAATTCGTAGGGTCAGTATTGCCTCACGTGTTCCAACATTTCTACAGAATCCAAACTGATCTTCCCCGAGGTTGGCTTCTACCAGTTTTTCCATTTGTCTGTAAAGAATTTGTGTTAATATTTTGCAGCTGGGCTTATTAAACTGATAGTTCAGTAATTTTCACATCTGTCAACACCTGCTTTCTTTGGGATTGGAATTATTATATTCTTCTTGGTGTCTGAGGCTATTTCGCCTGTCTCATACATCTAGCTCACTAGATGGTAGAGTTTTGTTAGGCCTGGCTCTCCCAAGGTTGTCATTAGTTCTAATGGGATGTTGTCTACTCCTGGGGCCTTGTTTCGAATTAGGTTTTTCAGTTCTCTGTCAAACTCCTCATGCAGTATCATATCTCCTATTTCATCTTCATCTACATTCTCTTCCATTTCTATAATATTGTCCTCAAGAACATCGCCCTTGTATAGACCCTCTATATACTCCTTGCACCTTTCTGCTTTCCCTTCTTTGCTTATTACTGGATTTCCATCTGAGCTCTTGATATTCATGCAAGTCATTCTCTTTTCTCCAAAGATCTCTTTAATTTTCCTGTAGGCAGTATCTCTCTTACCCCTAGTGATATGCGCTTCTACATCCTTACATTTGTCCTCTAGCCATCCCTGCTTAGCCATTTTGCACTTCCTGACGATCTCATTTTTTAGACGTTTATATTCCTTTTTGCCTGCTTCATTTACTGCATTTTTGGATTTTCTCCTTTCATCAGTTAAATTCAATATCTCTTCAGTTACCCAAGGATTTCTACTAGCCCTCGTCTTTTTACCTACTTGATCCTTTGCTACTTTCACTATTTCGTCTCTCAAAGCTACCCATTCTTCTTCTACTGTGTTTCTTTCCCCCACTCTTGTCAGTCGTTCCCTAATGCTCTCTACAACCTCTGGTTCTTTCAGTTTATCCAGGTCCCATCTCGTCAATTTACCACCTTTTTGCAGTTTCTTCAGTTTTAATCTACAGTTCCTAATTATCCTAATCTTATCCGCATGACCCCTATGTGAATGATACGTAGGGGGTTCTTGTATATTCTTAGAGTCAGAATTTAAAGCTGGCCCTTGAAACATTGTAAATATATATTCTCGGGATAGTTTACGTCTATCTTCAAGAGTTTTCCAGTTTAGTTTTTTCAGTATGTCTGTGACACACTCCCATGGATCAGACAAACCTGTGACTATTTGTACTGTTCTTCTCTGTATACGTTCAACATCCTCTGATAGTCCTATTTGATACGGGTTCATCAAACTTGAGCAGTATTCTAGGAAGGGTAACACCAGTGATTTGTAAGCAATCTCCTTTGTAGGCTGATTGCATTTCCTCAGTATCCTATCAGTAAACCAAAGCCTGCCACCTGCTTTACCCATGACTGAGACTTTGTGATTATTCCTTTTCATATCCCTACAAAGTGTTACACCCAGGTTTTTGTGTGACTTGACTGATTCCAGTAGTGACTCATTGATATTATAGTCATAGGATACAATGTTTTTTTTTTTCATTTTGTGAAGTGTCCAGTTTTATATTTTTGAACATTTAAAGTAATTGCCAGTCTTTGTGCACCACTTTGAAGTCGTATCAACATTTGACTGAATATTTATGCAGCTGTTTTCAGGCAGCACTTCATTATAAGTAACTGCATCATTTGCAAAGAGCCTGACGTTACTATTAATATTGTCTGCAATGTCATTAATATACAATGTGAACAACAAGGGTCCCAGCATGCTTCCCTGAGCTTCAACAGAAGTTACTTCTACTTCTGACAATGATTCTCCGTCCAAAATAACATGCTGCATCCTCCATCCTGTCAAGTTTCACTTGATACCCCATATGATCATACTTTAGAAAATAAGCATAGGAGTGATACTGAGTCAAATACAGTTTGGAAATCAAGAAATACAGAATTTACATGATTGCCTTGATCCTTCTTGTAGACTTGTGTGATCTGTGCTTTTTTCCAAGAACATGCTTTTTTGTTCAAGGGATCTAAGATAGATTATAGTTAGAAAAGGGGGGGGCAACTCAGCTACAAATTCAGTATAGAATCTGATAAGGATTCCTACGGGCCCTGAAGATTTCTTCAGTTTTAATGATTTCAGCTGTTTCTCAGCACAACTGACACTAATATGTATTTCATTCATATTTTCAGTGGTACAAGGATTAAATTGGGGCAATCCTTCTGGGTTTCCTTTTAAAGAAACATTTGAGAACTGAATTAAGCATTTCAGCTTTTGCTTTTTTACCTTTAATTTCAGTTCCTGTCTCATTCGCTGGGGACTGGACATCAGCTTTGGTGCCACTAAGAGCTTTTGCATATGACCAAAATTTCTTAGTATTCTGTGTAAGATGATTCGACAATATTATGCTACAGCACTCATTGAAGGGGTCACATGTTGTTCTCTTGAGAGCCAAATGTGTTTAATTCAGCATCTACCTATCTATAGCCCTAAGCTTTTTTTTACATCTATTATGCAGGGAAAAAGAAGAAATGCGTTTATGATATTACAAGAAAATTATGCAACCCTGCTTGTGTTGTGTGATACAGAGGGAAGTGTTATGTATTGCCTATAACCTCATTCCTTGTATCCTATTCTAAAGGATGTTTCAAAAAGATTCATCCAATTTCGCAAGAATTTATTTTTAACATGAATGGAGATGGACTCAAGGTAATAAATTAAAAGTTATTCATAGGACTAAACAGTTTATATTTTTGAAAGAACTGTTTAATTTCCAAAATTGTTTTTTTTACATCCGTGCACATACAACCTCGGGGTACTTTTTACAGTTGCATTTTGAATATTCAGTGTTCACTCTGCTGCACAAATGACACATATCCTAACCGTAGTAAAGCATGTCCAGAGTTACTGCATTAACTGCTGTTGCTATGCATCATTGCGGGTCACCTAGAGTTGTTGGAAGGGGTAGCACATAGATGGAGTATTTCTCAAACTCCCACAAAAAAGTCGTATACTGAGAGATCAGGTGATCCAGGAGGAGGCCAGTGGTGTAGTGAGAGATCCATACCCCCTTACAGCTGTCGGTCATTGAAGCACCTCATTGTTAAGGAATGCAGGTGCCAGTGGAGGAGTCCTTTGTCCTGTTAAAAAAGGGTTTTTTTTTTTCTGCATTTTCTCCCAACTTTGAAAAACCTAACATATCGAAGTGTGTGACTCCTGTAACCATCTTCTACAAAGAATAGTGGATCTTAAATCTTTTCTTGAGAAATGATGCAAAGGACATGGAGCTTCGGGGACAAAAAAAAAGGTGGTGATTGGGGAACTTTTTGGCTAGAACATTTGCTTTAAAAAAATCGAAGTTTTTTCGCAAAATGGCCTTTGTTTTCTTCTTTTGGCTGTATTTAAGCTTTCAACAATTGATCCTTGTGTTAAGAAGCAGCAGCATTTTCCTGCCGGTAAACTGAATATGTCTCTAAGGTGTTCCTCAACTTTATTTTTCTTTTCTCTCCCAATTCGATAGTTACAAAATCAGTAGATTATAAATTTTGACCTATCATGAGCATTCGTAGCTGTTCTACCAGTATTTTGCAACACTACTGATAGAACTGACAAGGCACTAGTGTAGAAGCAGATCAGAAAATAACTCTGTTTGTACTTTCGGAGAAGAATTTTGGCATGGTCTAATTTTGCTGACAGGTTTTGTTTTCCTAACACTGTATATCGCCAGACAATTGCCAGCATAAATAAAGAGGTGAAGGGGTGTGGGGAAAGAAGCCTTGTCTCCCTCTGGCAGAGAACTAGTCTACACTTTTGTTCTGCTAAAGCAGAACTAACATAGGGATTGCCAATCCCTTCTGGTGTTATGAGAGTCATAATCTAAATCCGTGATGGACCACGATTAGTCTTTTCACTCATTTCAGAATAAGAAAAGAAAACGACGACTACTACACAATTGCTTGCTGCACAGTGTTGTAAACAAGGTACTTCAGATCTGACCTCTAGTGGTATTTAATGCAACCCCAGTTCAGAACTCCTGCCACATAACATTACATATTGAAAGTTTCTACATTATATCAAATTTTGAACTTTAGCTAACAGACAAACGTATGTGTTTCTTTGTTCTAAGATGCTAGGTCTCACAGCTGAGTACTACATTGCATTTAAAGACCACTCTGCCATCCACAGTTGGTGTGACACTTTGTTATACCCATATCTTTCTAAGATAATGTGTCACACCAAGATGATGTGCAACACCACAAATCAAAAATTTGACATGTTTTCAGTATTTATGTACAAAAAGTAAAGTAAATTCAAACGATCTCTGATAAAATAGTTCATTTTGATACAATTTGCTATGAAACAGCATTGTTGGGTGATTTTGCATTTATAGAAAAATGTGAATTTTTCCAGTCGTTAGAAATTATCTTCTGTCACCAAATTTAGGATAAATTCACAAAATTCTGCGTATTGTTGTTGTTTACCATCATGAAGGGATTGTAGTAATTGAACCTTGTATTGTCTGAAACTCAAAGACAGCCATAAAAACACACCAAATGTACGTTTCTGGATTGCCTAAGTCTCAGCTGGCACAATGAATAGACTTCTGTGGGCTGTGTGTAAAGCTCTGTTGAATGCACTCTGTTTTGAATGAGAACATAACAGATCGGGGGGGGGGGGGGGGGGGGGCTGTATGGCTTTCACCTTATACGAACATCCCGTGTTTGAAACTGCTGATGCCATCGTGAAGTGCTTTGAGCTGTAAGAGGGGCATTTGTTCTTCAAAGATAACCACACGCAGAATTGCACCTGTAAAATGGAGAACACAGGACATTTTTTCCAAACAATGAGTCTTTTGCACCAGACTTGTTCTCTTAATAGAATGGAACTCCTTCTGTTGCTTTTTAACACTATCTTGTTGACTGTATACACATCTTTATTACTAAGCGACTATCCCAGAAGCCAGTACAGTATTGTCGATAGTTCGAGTCTCGATAGTTCAAGTTCCCAATAATCCGAGCCTCTTTTTTTTAAAAGGTTGCCACAATCTACTTTCTTTTTTTTACTGACATGATAAATAATGAAAACATCATTGCAAAAGATAGATAGGGAGAGTACAGCTCAGTGACAAAGCAGACGACAATGCAATCAACACCGGTGATTAGCTCGCTGCCCTGTTGCACAAACATCTGTTGTCAGTATGGCACGAAATACCCCGACTGCTGCCGGCTGCCACCGATCAAAACAGGGGAGTTCATAGGCTGCTGTAGTTCCCAGTACCTGTACTGTACAGTGTGTGTTCCGTTGCACGCCTTACAAAGATGAGTGCTGTAACAAAAAAAGAGGAAATTTGTGCCTTTGCGTCTAAAATTAGAAGCACTAAGACGACTTGACAAAGGAGAAACAATAAAAAAAACTTGCTCTCGAATATGGTGTCGGTGAAGTTACTGTTGGTGGCTGGTGAAGAATCCGACTTAAATTGGAACAGTTTTCTTCACAGAAATGCTCACACGAATCTCTCAGTTGAAGAAGTATAAAGAAGTCAGACTTCGAAAAAACAAGTGAGGCATTGTTCATGTGGTTTACCCAACAGAGACAGAAGGGTGCTCCGATTTCTGGCCCAGTCTTGCAAGAAAAAGCTTCATTTTTCAGAAACCAGCTGCAGGAAGGAGATGACAATTTCGCTGCTAGTGTGGGCTGGCTCGACAAGTGGAAGAAGAGGTATGGAGTGCGTCAACTAGACGTATGTAGAGAAAAACTCTCTGGTGATGCTCAGGCCGTTTCAAAATTTATTGTTGAGTTTAAAAAAATCGTAACTGACAAAAGTTTGTCTAATGAAGAAATATATAACTGTGACGAAACTGGGCTAAATTATAAAATGTTACCAGAGAGAACACTTGCTTCTTGTGAAGAAAAAAGTGCTTGTGAAGAAAAAAGTGCTCCTGGGCACAAAAAAGCAAAGAGCGGCTCACAGTTATGGCAGCTTCAAATGCAACTGAAAACCATAAACTAAAACTAGTTGTGATTGAGAAGTCTGCCAAGCCAAGAGCATTCAAGAATGTATGCATCTCAGCTCTTACGGTTGTCTGTTTTTTTAACTCATTTGTACCTGACTGCAAGAATTTTTTAAAAGAAAGGGGACTGCCATGCAAAGCAATTTTGCTCATGGATAATGCGTCCTCACATCCATGGGCAGGAGAACTGCAGTGCGATGGTATCTGTGCCTTGTTTTTCCCACCAAACGTTACCTGTCTCATTCAGCCCATGGATCAGGGCGTTCTGGAATGTCAAAAAAAAAAAAAAAAAAAAAAAAAGTATCCACGGCGATTGCTACAGTCAATCCTGCATTCTGAAGACAACGAAAGCATTGTAGGAGCTTTGAAGAAAGTGACTTTGAAGGACGTTGTGTACTGGATTAGCGAATTTTGGAGCGAAATAGTCAGACACAATTTCTAAGTCATGGAGGAAAATTCTACAGGAAAGTATGCCAGACATAGAAACTGAAGATTTAGCAGATGAGGAAGATCAACCATTGTGTAATTTAATCAGAAGATTGTCAGGGTGTGAAGAGGCAGGAGAGGTGTAAGTAGGTGTGTGGTTAATTCGGACGAACAGTTGGAAGTGACAGACTCTTCTATAATTAACATGGTTAACATTCCATCGCAGTGTGAGTGTGACGAGGCAGAGGCTGCACCGATGATGAGTCACACCCATGGCTACGCTGCTCTCGAGGCCACCATGTGCTACGTGGAACAACAGCCTGAGGCGACACCAACGACCTACTGCTCCTGAGACGATGGTGTGACATTGCCGCGAGGAAACGTTGCAGCTTCGCCAAACAAAAGACACTTCACTATTACTTGTCTAAATAAATAATTATTGTTATTCTGCCAATGCAAATGTATGTGTAAATACTTTTATTTTAATAAAGTTCATATTTTGACCTGTATTACTTACAATATCATAATATTTCTGTTTCCCATTTAAATTTCGATAGTCCGAGTTTTCGATAGTTTGAGGTGGTTCCGGTCCCATTCACCTCGAACTATCGAGACTCTGTTGTACCAGTTGGTTGCCTATCTAATGGCTTCCAGGGGTAACAGAAACTTGATTTTCAGTATTTCACATAATTACTGACCAAATTCAAAATTTTAAAATGCTGTAATAATGTACTCATTAAGAGGTATATCTTATGTTAAAAATTTAACACAATAAGACAAATATTACAGTCAGAAAATGTGTTTGTCTCGGGGCATTTAATTGATGATGTGAAAATACTCTTAAATTCATTCATCCAGTATTTCAGAATAAAAGCACTTAGCAACTTCCAACAAACTTCACGTATAAACTATCTCTGGCTGACACCCCCCACCCTGTGTGCACGCTCTCTCTCTCTCTCTCTCTCTCTCTCTCTCTCTCTCTCTCTCTCTCACACACACACACACACACACACACACACACACACACACACACACACACAAAAAAAATGATGAATGGAAAAAAGAAAAGTTTATCATTTACTGCCTTTTGACAGTTCGTGCAGTCATACTTTAGCATCAGGCTTGATGTTTTAATTTGTTACTTGTTTACCATAACGCTATTCACGGTACGCTTTGTAGACAGTATCTACATACATTACTGAAAGAACCTGCAAAATGATATCATTGTATGAGACGTAATCCAGGAGATGTGATGTCATAAAGATTGAGATGTGTAAAAAACTTGCTATTTATAAAATGGAGTGCAAATTGCCAAGATTATATTCATCCAGTGTTTCATAATAGGAGTGCTTAGTGGCTTCCAACAAACTTTAAGTATAATTTCAAACATTTTTCTAAACTTTCTATTGCTTACATACTTGATGCCAAGCACTAAACATATTAACTCATTTGTAAAGCAGTCAGAAGTTTGAAGCTGTTTCTGTAAATAGAGCTTGATTCTGTAAAGAATTGGGGATTTACTAGTTGGATTACAAACGCGTAAGCTAGGTGCACCAGGGTGACCTCTGTTGGCAACCACATGAACTGCCAACTTAAAACTGTCACCAAGGTAAACTTTTGTTTCAGTGCTTAAGTTAAAATCTACCAGTTTTAATTATCGCAGAAATTCTTTTGAAATCAAATTGTTTTGAAATCAGATGTTCTTTAAACACCCTGTGTTGTGAAAACAAAAGTAAAAAGAGTCATGTTTCCCTTGAGCACATTCAAATAGATAAAGTAGAGAAGAATTTTTGTTTAGCAGATGGTTTACTTAAATCTTGCATGTGGTTTTAATTGGTTAACTTTTTACAGCAAAAACACAGTACAGGGTTGTTGGTACCTGAAGCAAGTGTGTCAAGGCCTCACCTGCTTGCAACTACAGCAGGTGTGACCAGCTTGCACGATGGCGTTTTCCGCAGACCACTGTTGGCACCATCACGATACAGAATGCTGCCAAAGCACTGCTCGGGTCTTGTAGATACCAAACCTCAATTAGAAGTAAGTAATGAACAAATGTCCTGCAATGTTTGATATATCCATGTGAATTAATCATAATTATAAAATTTAAAAAAACACAGTGCATTTGTAAACAAAGTATTTGCATATTTTTTACTTTAAGTCAGCTTGTAGCATTTTTAATTCATTTGTATCTAAAAGACTCATGAGGCCAAACACTGATAGGAAATTTACTCTCTACCTGCCCCCAATTTTTTCTCATTATCTTGGGTATTACAATGATTGTAATGAACAGCATGTTAACCTTGCAACCACAACTGGGCAATATTTACTTGAATTAATTAATAATTTTCTTAGTTTTCCTCGTGGTGTCTATGAGATTTCTGTTCTCTGCAACACTTTTTAACCCGCTCTTGCACCTCACCCTGTCTTTCCAACTCACACCCTCTAGTTTCCTCCATATCCACATTTCCGACACTTCCAGCTTTCTTTCCTTATCTTTTTGCAGTGTACAAATATCTGCACCATATGAAACTCTAATCCATATACAGGGCGAGTCACCTAACATTACCACTGAAAACATCTCCCAAACCACAACAAACACTTGAATAACCAATTCCACAGACCAAAAGTGAGAATCAAGGTTGGTGGAATTGATTAATACCAACCATTGACAAATGCACGGAAGTATGATTTTCCAAACATACTTACTTTTAAAAAAAATTGAAACCTGTTGCTATTTTTAGCACAACTGAAAATGAAAAAAATACTTAATAAGTATATATAATGTTAATAACATTTTACATTGTAAAATGTTAAGTACATCTGGAGTAATTTGTAATGTAAAGTTGATGCTTGAAACCTCAGATGTTCAGTCACTTCTTGTAACAGTCACGATCTGTAGGGGTATCTGTTCGAAGACTACGATGTTTACGAGTTTGGCTGCCTCAGTGTCTGCATGTAGCACTTGCTGAATTAGTCCTTGTACTCAGAATAACTGTAGTACACTGTGTTACCAGACGTCTGTGATAGTGCGCTGGACACAAGCAAGAACAGAACTACGCTCAGTAGGAATGTGAAGAGGTCGCAAGTACAACAGTGTGTACAGTGTTGTAAGAACTGTGAAAATGGTGTATTTTAACTCTGAAAAGGCTGAGATGGTACTCATCAATGGCAAGTGTAGACAAAAGGTGACTACAGCCTGTAGTAATATGGAGAAAGATACCTGGACAGACATCATCCAATGCGCCGCACATTTGAAAGCATTGTATGCAACCGGTACAGTCACAACTCGCAAATCAGTCCGTAACAAACCCATTACACGAGAATCAAGTTCAGTTGGTGTGTTAGCTGCTGTTGCTGCAAAGCCACATGAGTTCATGTGACATCGCTAGAGGCAGTGCAATGTGTCACGGTAGTGTAATGCACATACTTTGTCACAAATTTCACCTGTATCATGTGTCGCTGCATCAGCAATTACATGGAGATGACTCTAATAATTGAGTGAATTTCTTTTTATGGGCATTAACAGAGAATGCTCTGCAGTTCTACCTGTTTACCAATGAAGCAGGTTTCACAAACCCCGGTGCAGTGAATTTACGAAACAATCATTACTGGTCCGTGGACAATCCTTGCTGGCTTCGACAGGTAGAGCGACAGCAACCGTGGAATTTAAATGTGTGGTGCAGAGTACCAGTGTAGTGAGCAAGCTCCACCCACCAACTCCCAGGTCATAAGCGGATGAGGGCAGAAAGGCAGCATGGGGGGACAATCCATGCTAATGTCAAGCTGTGAGGGCAACATACTTGTGTTCACATACAATTTGTGCTCCGAGCAGCATTGATACTGCTGTCTATTAGCTGCTGCTGTAACAACTTTTGGCTGCTACATATTGTGCATATATAAAAGTAAAATCTGTGAGAGACGTAATAAAAATTTACAGAATTTGTGATATTTCAATTGATAGTTTCGTGTTGAATGATGGTGTTTGTTGCTACTAATTCTGTATAAATTGGTGATTTCATGTTGAATGATGAGGTTTATTGCTACTAACTCCAAATCAGTTCTCATAGCTTGAAATTAAAAAGAACCGATAGTAAAACTTACATTGTGGCAATTGGAAGAAAATGAGTATATTTTGAACATTTATTGACGTATGTAATGCTGAATTTGGGTAATGCTGAATTTTATGGGCACTTAAAGCACTCAGAATCACTTGCATACTCATCATCTGAGCATAATGCATTACGGTTGATACAGTTGATATTCTCCGATTCAGCAGTATTAATAATAATTTCATGTATTGTGGGTTCCGAATAATCTTCTTCCAGTTGGAACTTCCTGCGGTATACTTCCCAGTTCTCAGCAATTATTGACAGAAGGGATTCACTTACAGTCTCCTGAAATGTTTTACTTGCTAAACAACTGTTTTACTTTTGCCCAAGCCAGTTCTACTGCATTCAGACCACAGCTACAGAGTGGCGAGCAGACAATTGTGTGACCTTTCTCTTTTGTTGATTTGTCAAGCACGTGTTTTTTAACCGGTCTATGTTCTTGAATTAAAGTGGACAGAACCTGCTTTCTTATGCTCTTATTACAGGCAACATGCTTCCTTCGCAGCCATTCCTTCGTCCTTGCTGTGGTATTGTGCCATGTGGATGTTCTGTCCACCTATACGCTGTTATCAATCACAATGACTGACTTTGAAGAAGATTTGGGAGAATCATATTTGCAAAACACTTCTCAGAGTTTTGAGAATTCATTTGACCACAGTAATCACCTTTTGTAGATTTAGTCCAGAATTGTATTTAGGCCCCCCTCTGACAGATCCCTTCGTTGATCGAACACTTCCATAATAAGACTTTTAGAGAAGTTTTCCAACCCTGTAACTCTGACAACATAATCCTTCTGACAGCATTTACCGACTTTCATATTACTGTTTGTCCAAGTTTCATCCAGACAGAATATTTCTGTGGCTGTTTCCCTAATATGTTTCATATCTACAGTGAAATGGTCTGTCAGTCAGTAATGTCTCCACGCTCTAGCGGTAAAAACCTCTTATTCTGCACATTTTTTCCAAGTGAATCATATGGAGAACAAAATGTCCTGTGGAGATGTCCAGCTGATCTCTTCCTTGACTATTGGTTGAAGTTTCCTCAGACTGGGAGCGATCTTCTGCACCAAGTAGAAGTACAAGTTTGTTGCAAGTGCCCCCACCCTGTTGACGTTGCCCAACTGGATTTTCCCAGATGATCTTGGCCTAAGTGAAGAGAATTTTAAAAAAGTCAAAAAGTTAAATTCCATTTCATGCAGTACAGTTACAAATAACAAGGAGAGGTCTCCAGGGGAAGTATCGACTTTTTGTAACCGGTTACATTATGTAGGTTATGCTCCCAGGTATCACAGGATGCAGGCCACAATTAACACTTTGCCATCCGCAAGTCTCGTACAAATTTATTCGCTTGGCGCCAGCAGCACTAATTCAGATTACTTGGCTTGTCGCCAGCCATTTTTGACATTATCGGGAGATTATAAATTGTTACATTTTACTGATCTCATCGTTAGTTCTCACAAGTTCTCAACCCTGTTCCCCTACTTTCATGAAATTTCGAAGTAAATACAGATTTTGTTTGTTTCATGTATTTCTTTATTTGCATTGTCTTTGGTACTTAATATTTCTTTATCATATGATATGCAGCAAAACAGTCTCCAAGATGTAACGCAAATCCACAAGACTTGCACATTAAGATTGTTGTTCTTTTTTTGCAACATACATGGCAGTTTCTTTGTTTTCGTTTATTTGTTTTGGAAATACGTTGGCATATTACTTGATGTTTCTGTATGTGACCGGAAAGTCTGTCAACTGGATCACGATGAGACATATGCGATGTAGTGGCAACCTCCAAGTTTTGCTCCGTGCATTCATCATAAATAATCATATCGTCTCTTTTGTCTGCCATGACGAAAGGGCACAAGTACTTATAAAAACAAAAGACTTGTTGACGTGTGTAACTTACTGTTATCTAAACTAAACACCAACAAAATGCAAAAGATACTAAAGTGCTGTCGTTGGCCACTGCGCGGTACTATGCACACGACACCACTGTGGTGTTGCCAGCCATTGACTGTTATTTCGTGCATGACACCACTGTGGTGTCGCCAGACGGCAGTGTGTTAATTGAATAAAAATAGTGTGTGCAATCATATATATTAAGCTGTAAAGGAGAAAAAGAAGAAATTTGACATCTACATCTACATCTACATTTACATCTACATTTATACTCCGCAAGCCACCCAACGGTGTGTGGCGGAGGGCACTTTACGTGCCACTGTCATTACCTCCCTTTCCTGTTCCAGTCGCGTATGGTTTGCGGGAAGAACGACTGTCTGAAAGCCTCCGTGCGCGCTCTAATCTCTCTAATTTTACATTCGTGATCTCCTCGGGAGGTATAAGTAGGGGGAAGCAATATATTCGATACCTCATCCAGAAACGCACCCTCTCGAAACCTGGCGAGCAAGCTACACCGCGATGCAGAGCACCTCTCTTGCAGAGTCTGCCACTTGAGTTTATTAAACATCTCCGTAACACTATCACGGTTACCAAATAACCCTGTGACGAAACGCGCCGCTCTTCTTTGGATCTTCTCTATCTCCTCCGTCAGACCGATCTGGTACGGATCCCACACTGATGAGCAATACTCAAGTATAGGTCGAACGAGTGTTTTGTAAGCCACCTCCTTTGTTGATGGACTACATTTTCTAAGCACTCTCCCAATGAATCTCAACCTGGTACCCGCCTTACCAACAATTAATTTTATATGATCATTCCACTTCAAATCGTTCCGCACGCATACTCCCAGATATTTTACAGAAGTAACTGCTACCAGTGTTTGTTCCGCTATCATATAATCATACAATAAAGGAGCCTTCTTTCTATGTATTCGCAATACATTACATTTGTCTATGTTAAGTGTCAGTTGCCACTCCCTGCACCAAGTGCCTGTCCGCTGCAGATCTTCCTGCATTTCGCTACAATTTTCTAATGCTGCAACTTCTCTGTATACTACAGCATCATCCGCGAAAAGCCGCATGGAACTTCCGACACTATCTACTTGGTCATTTATATATATTGTGAAAAGCAATGGTCCAATAACACTCCCCTGTGGCACGCCAGAGGTTACTTTAACGTCTGTAGACGTCTCTCCATTGATAACAACATGCTGTGTTCTGTTTGCTAAAAACTCTTCAATCCAGCCACACGGTTGGTCTGATATTCCGTAGACTCTTACTTTGTTTATCAGGCGACAGTGCGGAACTGTATCGAACGCCTTCCGGAAGTCAAGAAAATAGCATCTACCTGGGAGCCTGTATCTAATATTTTCTGGGTCTTATGAACAAATAAAGCGAGTTGGGTCTCACACGATCGCTGTTTCCAGAATCCATGTTGATTCCTACATAGTAGATTCTGGGTTTCCAAAAACGACATGATACTCGAGCAAAAAACATGCCCACTGCCTTCAGCACACCAGTCAAGTATCTTAACCATTATGCTACAAGAGGGATTGTGAATAATAAACTTTGTTATTGCATGTTCAACCATCTACTAGATGATGAGTAATTCTTTTATACACAAATAAAACGACCACTTTAAAGGAGTCCAGACAAAGCAGAAGGCAGTTCCAAAGCACTCTCAAAGAGAAAATTTTGAACTGGAATTTACCTCTTTTTTGCTGTGAGTTTCTGGTGGTTAACTTTATAAAAGCTGTGAATTCCTTTCACAGAGCTGAAGCTTTTCCCTATGTCAGCTAAGAGAGAGGGTGGAGCAACTCTCTATTTTTGTTCACCTGCTCACAACATTCAGTGACATTAATAGTTTTATTGCTCCCTATGTAATGTACTAACCTTTGTCCTCCTCTGAGGAGTGGCAGGAGTAGTATCTGGTGTTGTCTGTGATGTGCCAGCAAGACTCATCAAGAGATATATTACTTTACTATTTAACACAACACAGCACATTAGTCACTTCATAGTATACGAGATTCTGTATTAGAGCCCTGAGGTTGGCAGTGTCTGGATGTGAAATATGAATGGATCAAAGTCAGCCGACTTCTGACCAACTTCTTCTGATTCAGTGCTAGGGAGCCCTCATTCTTCTCTTTGTGAACAAATTGTACACTCTACCCTTCTGCTTGCTGCATACTCTCCTATGACAGTTTCCAGGTAGGTGTTAAACAGCCCATGTGAAGGTCAACATCCTTGCTTGACTCATCGTTGTATTCCTATTCCTTCCATTAGTTTTCCAATAACCCTGAATGTAGCCTTTAGCTTAAGGTACAGCTCCTTAATAAATATTCTTTGTCTCCAGCTGACACAGTTTTTTCAGGGGGTACACACGAATCTACCCCACCTAACCCTATTGAAAGCTTTCTCCTGGTGATGAAAACTGCTTGAGTCTTCCTATTCTTTTAAGTGTACCTCTTTACTAGGACTTGTATTAAGTCTGCATATGGCATCAGACTGAAGTCCTAGGTTTCTAACATTTCTCCTTTTGTTTTTCCTTTGGAGGGGTACCAAGATCGTTTCCAAGAAATCATTAGACCACTCTTCATTCAAGAGTATTTCCTCGCATATTCCGAAAAACCCAGTAGCTCTTTCTTTCCTTGTCCATCTAAGGTTTTTGGTATTTCTGTTGCCAGCTTGTCAGTTGCTATGACCTTTCCAATTTTCATTGCCATAAGAGCTGGTCTCGGGGTAGTGTCTGTGATTACTAATCAAAATGTCATTGGTCACAGTTTCAAACCCCACCACTGTTTAAATTTTGAACAAAAATTATCAGCAATGGCGGGCAAAGACTTCCAGTATAAAAAGTCACCCTCATTCAGCTAGCGGCCTTGTTAAAGAGGGCAGTGGACTGGAGAGAAGTTCAGGGCACTCTCTTGCCTGTGGGGTGGGAAACTGCCCCTAAAGGCAGAAGAATCAGGAATGAACAACAGCATGAGGATGCAGAAGGCAATGGAAATCAGTGCATTAAAGACATAATGTGTATCCTCAGGACCTGTGCCCTGTAACTGAAAAAGTATCATGATGATTTCTCCATTGGCAAAAGATCCCACACTAGTCCCCCACTCAGATCTCTAGGAGGGGACTGACGGGGATGGGGGGGGGGACTATGAGAAAAATATTGAATAACCAATGAAGAAAAATGTTCTACAAGTCGGGGTGTGGAATGTCAGAAGTTTGAATGTGGTGTAAATCCTCATTGCCAGTTTTGTAAAGACCTTGTCGCTACTTCTGTGGAGGCAGGATTGCTGCTGTTGTTATGGTAGGCCGAATTTGTGAGTTCGTGAAACGGCTCCTGGTGTAGACCACCACTAAGACAGTTCTCCCTGCCATAATTACACAGCTGTGCCCCGGGGTCAGGTAACAGGATAGCAGAACGTAGGTTCTACAACACTCCAACAAACTAGTAACAAAGTCACACAAATGAGTTTGAAAGGTTTAGTTACCTTTGTGGCTTAAACGACGTTCCCTGTCTTATGTCAGCCCTGGATGATGTCTATAACCAAGCAGGTGAGAGTTGCTCTTCTGTCTTCTGAGTAGGCTTCTGTTCTTTGTCGTCCAGTCATTGGCAGATCGTACTCAGGTGGCAATTCGCCAAGGTGAAGTCAGTATCTTCTTCCTCAGCTCCCCCTGTGGCACTGGTGGAACTCACGCAAGTGGTGAGTCGCCATCGCACTGGCACCAGCTCGCATCTTTATGCCTGTGGTGCTTTTGCAGTGGCTGTGTCTTGATCGGACAACACAGCAGTAGGGAAGCTACAAAATCTGAAAAGGAGAAATACTGAGGCTCATTCTAAATACAGTGAAGTTCAGTAAGTGAAATGGAAGGGTAATATCAACAGCAGCAGAGAATGGTATAATGGGAGTATGATTAACATCTACTTGGAAGCTCTCATAGGAGAGGGGTAGAGTGTACAGTTTGTTCACAAAGAAAAGAGTGATGGCTCTCTAGCTTTGAATGAGAAGATGTTGGTCGATTTCGGGCCACTCGTGTTTTGCATCCAACCTCAGTGGTTTAATACAGAATCTTGCGTTTATAGCTACTGTGAAGTGACTGATGTGCTGTGTTGTGTCACATAATAATGTAATATATCACTTGATGAGAGTTGCTGACACCTCACGAACAACACCAGATACTCCTCCCACTCCTCACAGGAGGACAAGAGGTAGTAAATTACATAGTAAAGCAAGGAAAATAATTAATAATGTCACTGAATGAATAGGAAGCTAGGATAGAGAGAGAGTTACTGTGAACAGTTAAATGATAGGGTTATTTTCATCAGAATTTATAACCAACCATTGCCAACAACAATAGATCAGGTATACATGCCAATGTTGCAAGCAGATGATGGAGAGAGAAAGTATATGAGGGAATTGAAGCGTACTTCAGTATTTAAAGAGAGATGAAAATCTAATATTCATGGGGATTTCAATGTGGTTATAAGGGAAGGAGTAGAAGAACGGGTTACAGGAGAATATGGACTTGGTACTAGGAATGAGAGAGGAGAAAGACTAAGTTCCGCAATAAATTTCAGCTAGTAATAGCGAATACTCACAAGAGGCGCGGCATACTTGGGAAAGGCTGGGAGATATTGGAAGATTTCACTTAGATTACATCATGATCAGGCAAGAGATTTCGAAATCAGATACTGAATTGTAAGGCGTACCCACGACCACACACAGACTCAGATCACAATTAAGTAGTGATGAAAAGTAGGTTGAAGTTTGACTAGTCAGGAACAATCAGTGCACAAAGAAGTGGGATACAGAAATACTGAGCCTTGCGGAGATATGCTTGTACACTACTGACCATTAAAATTGCTACACCAAGAAGAAATGCGGATGACAAACGGATATTCATTGGACAAATATATTATACTAGAACTGACATGTGATTAAATTTTCACGCAGTTTGGGTGCATAGATCCTGAAAAATCAGTACCCAGAACAACCACCTCTGGCCATAATAACAGCCTTGATACGCCTGGGCATTGAGTCAAACAGAGCTTGGATGGTGTGTACAGGTACAGCTGCCCATGCAGCTTCAACACGATACCACAGTTCATCAGGAGTAGTGACTGGCGTATTGTGATGAGCAAGTTGCTCTTCCACCATTGACCAGACGTTTTCAATGGGTGAGAGATCTGGAGAATGTGCTGGCCAGGGCAGCAGTCGAACATTTTCTTTATCCAGAAAGGCCCGTAACGGACCTGCAACATGCAGTTGTACATTATCCTACTGAAATGTAGGGTTTCGCAGGGGTCGAATGAAGGGTAGAGCCACGGGTCGTAACACATCTGGAATGTAACGTCCACTGTTCAAAGTGCCATCAGTGTGAACAAGAGGTGACCGAGACGTGTAACCAATGCCACCCCATACCATCACGCCGGGTGATACGCCAGTATGGCGATGATGAAGACACGCTTTCAATGTGTGTTCACAGTGATGTCGCCGAACACGGATGCGACCATCATGTTCTTAGGACATGAAAAAGACCCAGAATATGTTTCTATTATAGCTACAATGTTAAAGAAGTTTAAAACTTTAGGATGATTAATGAGCCTGAAAGTTCACTTT
The DNA here is from genome assembly GCF_021461385.2 of Schistocerca piceifrons. NCBI lineage: Eukaryota > Metazoa > Arthropoda > Insecta > Orthoptera > Acrididae > Schistocerca > Schistocerca piceifrons. The sequence goes on along the minus strand of NC_060144.1, from coordinate 187,078,761 downwards.
TTGAACAGTCACCTTGATTACTTCCCAGACAATATGGGAGATGTTAGTGACGAGCAAGGAGAGCATTTTCACCAGGACATTAAAGTGATGGATACATGCTACGAAGGTTGCTAGACGAGCAAGGAGAGCATTTTCACCAGGACATTAAAGTGATGGATACATGCTACGAAGGTTGCTAGAACACCAACATGATGGTGGACTACTGTTGGTCATTTCACCGAGAAGTTCAGCAAGTGACTCATTGTAGAAAAAGCCACACAAGAAGCTTCAAAGAAAAAAAGAGAAGGAAAATACAAACCAATTCCAGCTGACAAGTGAAACCTCTATTAACTCATATCATTGTTTTAAGTAGCTTACTGTAAATACAAACCATGCTTATGTTGTAACAAAGCGTTTCATTAATTTCCTCATTTACTGTATAGCATAGGATTTTTATAGTATATAGTAAAAAGCATATTGCTCGAAATCTATGGGTGATACAAGAAAACTAAGGCTAGATTTGGATTCAACTCATAAAAATCTATAAAGATCAGCTATCAAAGTAAAAAAAGTTTTAAAAAAATCATTGGCCCATGTAATGAGAGGGGAAAAAAAGGAATGTGGATAAGCTACTATTAACAGCATAGTGAATGCATTATTGTAGCCAAGATAGACATGAAGCCCACATCCACCACAGTAGTACAAGTTTATATGTCAACTATTTTAGGAGATGAGGAGGAGACTGAGGAAATGTATGATGAGATAAAAAATAGTTAAGGGAGCCAAAAACGTAGTAGTCCTAGGGACTGGAATTCAATAGTAGGAAAAGGAAGAGAAGGAAAAGTAATAGGTGAATGTGGACTGGGGGAAAGGAATGAAAGAGGAAGCATGTGGTAGAATTTTGCACAGAGCATAGTTTAATCATAGCTAACATTTGGTATAAGAATTATTAGAGAAGGTTGTATATGTGGAAGAGACCTGGAGGCATAGGATGGTTTCAGATTGATTATATAGTGGTTAAACAGAGGTTTAGGAATCAGATTTTAATTTGTAAGACATTTCCAGGGTCAGATGTGGACTCTGACCACAATTCAGTGGTTATGAGCTGCAGATTAAAACTGAGACATCTGCAAAAAGGCAGGAATTTAAGAAAATGGGACCTGGGTAAACTGAAAGAATCAGAGGTGGTAGAGGATCCCAGAGGGAGCATTATGGAACGATACACAAGAACAGGTGAAAGAAATACAGTGGAAGAAGAATGGGCACCTTTGAGAGATGAAATGGTGAAGGCAGCAGAGGATCAAGGAGGTAAAAAGATGAGGGCTAGTAGAAATCCTTGGGTAACACCAGAGATATTGAATTTAACTGACAAAAGGAGAAAATATAAAAATGCAATAAATGAAGCAGGCGAAAGGAAACACAAATGTCTAAAAAATGAGGTTGACAGGAAGTGCAAAATGGCTAAGCGGGAATGGCTAAGAGGACAAATGTAAGAGACTAGAAGCATATACCACTAGGGGTAAGGTAGACGCTGCCCAGAGACCTGTGGAGGAAAGAGAACCACCTGTATGAATATCAAGAGCTCGGATGGAAAACCAGTCCTAAGCAAAGAAGGGAAAGCAGAAAGGTGGACGGGGTATATAGAAGGTCTATACGAGGGAGATGTACTTCAGGGCAATCTCATGGAAATGGAAGAGGATATAGAGGAAGATGAGAAGGGAGATAAGATACTGTGCGAAGAATTTGACAAAGCATTGAAAGACCAAGTCAAAACAAGACCCAGGAAGTAAACAACATTCCATTAGAGCTACTGATAGCCTTGGGTGAGCCCATGACAAAACTCTTCCATCTGGTGAGCAAGCTGTGTGAGACAGACGAAATACCCTGAGACTTCAAGAAGAATATAATAATCCCAATTCCAAAGAAAGCAGGTACTGACAAGTGTGCTAACACAAATCCGTTATGGAAGAATGGAAAAACTGACAGAAGTCAACATTGGGGAAGATTTTGGATTCCGGAGAAATGTAGGAACATTTGAGGCAATACTGACCCCACGACTTCTCATAGAAGATTGGTTAAGGAAAGACAAACCTACATTTATAGCATGTGTAGACTTTGAGAAAGCTTTTGACAATGTTGACTGGAATACTCTTTAGAATTTTAAAGCTGGCATGGGTAAAATACAGGGAGTGAAAGGCTATTTACAATTTGTACGGAAACAAGATGGCAGTCATAAGAGTAGAGGGGCATGCAAGGGAAGTAGTGGTTGAGAAGGGAGTGAGACAAGGTTGTAGCCTATCTCTGATGTTATTCAATCTGTATATTGAGCAAGCAGCAAAGGAAACAAAAGAAAAATTTGGAGAAGGAATTGAATTCCAGGGAGAAGGAATAAAAAGTTTGAGGTTTGCCAGTGGCATTATAATTCTGCAAGAGGCAGCAAAGGACTTGGAAGAACAGTTGAATCCAATGGACAGTATATTGAGAGGAAGATATAAGATGAACATCAACAAAAGTAAAATGAGGATAATGAGATGTAGTTGAATCAAATCAGGTGATGCTGAGGCAATTAGATTAGGAAGTGAGACACTTAAAGTAGTAGATGAGTTTTGCTATTTGGGCAGCAAAATAACTGATGATGGTCGAAGCAGAGAGGATATAAAATGTAGACTGGCAATGGCAAGAAAAGAATATCTGAGGAAGAAAAATTTGTTAAAATTGAACATAGATTTAAGTGTAAGGAAATCCTTTCTGAAGGTTTTTGTATGGAGTGTGGCCATGAATGGTAGTGAAACTTGGACGATAAGTTTGGAGAAGAAGAGAATAGAAGCTTTTGGAATGTGGTGCTTCAGAAGAATGCTGAAGATTAGATGGATGGGTCACATAAGTAATGAGGTGGTACTGAATAGAATTGGGGAGAAGAGAAACCTGTGGTACAACCCGACTAAAAAAAAAAGGAATTGATCAGTAGGACATATTCTGAGGCATCAAGGGATTACCAATTCAGTACTGGAGGGAAGCATGGATGTAAAAATCATAGAGGGAGACCAAGCGATGAATATAGTAAGCAGATTCAGAGGGATATAGGTTGCAGTAGGTACTCGGAGATGATGAGGCTTGCACAGGATGGAGTAGAATGGAGAACTGCATCAAACCAGTCTTTGGACTAAAGACAACAACAACAACATGCTAATTAACATGTATCTAATTGTCATTTTTATGGAAGATACACATCATCTTATTTCTAATTACATACCACATACAAAATCCAGTTTGCATTACAGATATATAGTAGGATCCTTAATTACTGATCTCTTAAAAGGATTGTTAATTAAGGTTATTTAAAAAATCATTAGAAATTATTTTTTTGTCGTTATGCATTTTAAGCTTCTCAGAAACGCTCATGGAACATGTACATTTGTTTAAAAATTTGCCATTGCAGGAACGAGACGTGACCTCCACACATGGCAGGGAAGCATTCAAACACAGAGCCAAACGGCCCATCAAATAATTGATCTAGCTTTATGGTATTAAAGATGCAGAGGAAACTTCAAAGTCGTTTCCCTCATTAGAATTGTTTTGAACTGTTTTGGCTGAAACCTTCATTTACTCGGGGCATGACTTCTACACATTGCTTAAAATGCTGCACTCAAACCTGAAAATCATGTTATTGCTGAACCTGAAGATTCAACATCACACTCTCCAACTCCACAAAATTACATCGGAAGGTTCAACCATCCTTGACCCCTAAGATATGTACTTGCTACTGATATGGTGCATCTACTCCTACTATACTGGATTCCATCTCTACATCTGTACTTGTTGCATCAAAATTTACAGGGAACTCCGTGCAGTGGGATATGAGGCTCCCTCTTGCATTTTAACACGTGCTTATTTGTTCCTTGCATCCCCGTACTGTTCATACAATCTTATTGGTGGTGTCCACCTACACCACACCAAATCTGCTACACTGCGATTGGCAACATTGTCTTTGCACATTCCCCATCCTCCCATGTCTGTAGCACCTCATGTTAGCAGAAAATACTCCCCTCTTATCCTGTGTTGCTGTTGCTACATCAATTTATTGAAACTCTGGCTAATCTGACCACAGAGTACAAATCCTTCGCAGTATCCATTCTCTCCCTTCTGGACATATTGGGTGTAAAACCACTTAAAAATATGTCCAGTGCACTGTTCCTCTTCCAGGAGTGTGGCTTCATTTGCCTTGTCACTCTTTTCTAATTCATCCCTCTTCTGACACCAGTCAGTAATGATATGGGCTGAGAGAGGCTGCTACCGTATAGAGGTGGTGGAATGTTGAGGTAGTGGTGCTGGCTAGAAAATCTCGGCTTCAGGGTAAGAAATCTTTATTCTGCCTTGTGGTACAATGTTCGAAGTGCTGCAACGTGACGGACATGCCATATTGCGGGTGTGTTGTGTGCTGGCTCCACCATCAGCTGCAGGAGCTGTGGCAGCGTGCTGGACTGTTGGCTTCAATCAGCAGCTTATACTTCAATTAGCACTGTGAGGCTGTGAGTGATAATTGCTACTGATGCGAATGTCTGGAGTGATTCTTGTAGAGATTCATTGCTACCAGAAGAGGAGCTCACCTATGGTGCGAGTGGGTGGCGGTGTAATGCCGTGGCCTCAAACCGATGTCCTCCAAGGCAGAAGTTAGGCTGCTGCTGTAGAGCGTGAAGATGGCTTATCAGTGGTACTGCTCCATATCCATGGGTGTGGACTTAACCATTTGAGCTTGTCTGTTGGGATGGTTGCCCAGACTGATGTTGGCTGCTCAGTGGTCTCACAGTGTGGGTTGCATGGCCGTGGTGTCGTGGAGAATGTTGCCAGATTGTGCATAACTCTGCTAGGATCGAAGGGGATTTATAGTGGTTAATGGCACAAGGTTAATGGCACATTCGCTGTACTGATATGTTGCTTCCAGGCATGCACAGATCAATACCTTCATGTTTTGTAGTCCAATTGTGTGGAAACTCGTCTTAGATCACTTCATAGTTGCACTGGTTTTCTGCGATGTTGCCAATTGTGCAGCTTGGGTGGCTGTCTAATGGCTTGTTTATGAAATTGCATGTTAGTCCTACTTTAGGCTTGCCTCGCATACTACCGCTGTGGAGTTACTTTTCTCACATTAATCCCCAAAATTAGCAATGGGGTTTCAATTCTTTCCATCTCTCCTTTGTGTGGGTCATTCACCATCTCCGTGACATTCTTTTTGCTGTTCCTTCTCATGCACCAACCTATCACTTTTTTGTACCTTAAGTCATTGCTGCCATCTCTCTGCAACCAACCCGAGCTTGTACTCCATCCCTAAAGACCTCATTGTTGACAAGAAACTAAATCCTAATCGTGCTTAGACTTCTTACAAATCCTTTAAACTCATTCTGAAAATACCACCTGTTATCAGTAACTGTTGCAATGGTTCTTTTCCCATCTAAGCTGAGTTATCTGAAATTTTGACTAGGCAATCTTTACTTTTGACCAAATGTCTACAATAATTTTATTTTGGAAATTTGTTTCTGATGAAAATTGTTTACTTTATGCTACGTTTCCTTCAAGAAATTAGTTTTATGCCATAATCTTAAATGTTTAAAGATTCTGCATTTTCATTAAAAAAAATAGATTTTCAACAGCATTCAGTGGGATTGTGGTATTGATAAAAAATTTAGCAGATGTATCTTGCAAAACACTCTTTAGACGATTCATTACTATTTGTGTCTGTGTGAGTTTTGTTTCTTCTTTATGCTTTAACATAATGCTGTTTAACAACTTACCACATTTTCATTTTAAATGACTCACAGTGTTTGACATTCAATTAGCATTTCCCTTTTAATTCAAAAAATTCTAGTTCTGAAACCCGGACACATAGCCACAATAGATTTTCTGTTTAAACTTTTCAAATTTACTCTCGAGGAGAGCCACTGGCAACAGTGTAATATTTTTGAGTGCAGGATCTTAAAAGCCTTATTTACACTAGAGCGGATGAATGTGACACAGGGGTAAGATTATGCAGACAATCTGCTAGTATTCACTGCCATTCAATTCTGTCTTGTATCTATGAATAAAGTGTTTATATGATGGAGGGAATGGGAGAGAACACAAGAGCAATTGCTGCATTATGGACGTCTGTCTCGCTTTTCTTAAAATGTCATTTGACACACATCTGAAAGACTTGGTGCCATGTATACAATTAAGATAAAGATGGCCAATGATTCCTTCAGTTCAGATGCACACCAACCTCGAACTGTTACGGTAATGGTGCTTATGAGCAGGGGTACAACATCAGTAGTATGTGGTATAAGTTGAGGTGTAGGGACTGACAGGAAGTGTGCTATGTTAGTCCATGCAGTTGTGGTGACCATTGTATCTGGATGACATAGTGGTCAGATATTTTCAACTGGCCTGTTGATATAAATCAGTGCCCACTGGCAGCTAATGTCTTTTAGTTCCTTTTTTCTTGATTCATAGTGGCTGCAGGCTCAAAATGGCGTCTGTTCTTTCTGACTTGTCCGAAAGAGCAGACACCACATGTATAAGTATACAACCTATCTCACAGGTCACCAGATAAAATGTGATATATAGTATGTTGGAGAGAGATTGTGTGATGGAAGGGAAAAAAGTCATTAATTTGAGTATTACAGCAAAAGCTTCTGACATAATTTATTTTTCTGTAATATAGTTACAGCTATGCAAGCCACGAGAAGCAGTAAGGGTTTTGTATATTTTTAATTTTATATTAGTCAGTGTAGTAGATATCCATTCATTTGTGCTTACATTCAAGGAAATTTATTCTGCTGTTTTTTTGTAATTAAAAAAGCACAACACTTTGTGCTTCTTCACAGTGTTCCTGACAGATGGAAGCAGATAATGAATTTCTCACTTTCTAATATCCCCAGTTGTACATTTGAGTACTATCCAATTTCTTATCAAGCATACGAGGTCGGTTCAGAAAGTAACCTCCGATTGGTCACAGTGCGGGTTGTGGGGGGAGTAGCGACGCCATCTGTGCGTTCACGCACTCAACAGGTCAGTCGGCATCAAGCCGTGGTCGAGTGAACGTCGTACCTGCGCTAGTTTAGTTTTTGTGGCAGTTTGAAATGTGTGCTGCAATAGAAAACCCCGCCAAATGTGAAGTGCGTGCTGTCATAAGGTTTTTTACAGCCAAAGGATATTCTGCAGCAGCTATTCATCGTGAGCTTTGTGCCGTGTACGGACCAAGAGTTATGAGTGAAGGAGTTGTCCGTGAATGGGTACGTTTATTTAAAAGCGGACGAGAAAACGTTCATGATGAAGAGAGGAGTGGTAGACCATCATTGGTGACTGACGAACTCGTTCAGACAGTTGATGCAAAAGTTCATGAAAATCGACGTTTCTCAATGTCGGAGTTGTCTACTGGTTTTCCACAGATTTCTAAGACTCTCTTGTACGAGATAGTGACAGCAAGATTGGGTTACCGTAAGTTCTGTGCACGATGGGTGCCCAAAATTCTTACCGACCACCACAAAACTCAAAGAATGGCCTCTGCATTAGACTTTCTGTCACGTTATGAGGACGAAGGAGAACCATTGTTAAACAGAATCGTGACCGGTGATGAAACCTGGATTAAGTACGTGAACCCTGAGACAAAAGAACAATCAAAGATGTGGGCACATTCAAATTCGCCTACCAAACCAAGAAAAGCCTCGGAAGATTTTTCTGCCAGAAAACTGATGGCAACGGTGTTTTGGGATGCCAAAGGGGTGTTGTTGGTTGAATTCATGGAACGTGGTACGACCATTAATCAAGACGTGTACTGTGAAACAATCAAAAAGTTACGACGGGCTATACAGAACAAACGCCGTGGTATGCTGACTTCCGGTATCGTTTTTTTGCACGATAACGCCCGTCCTCACTCTGCTCGCAGAACAATGGCCCTTCTTGAGTCCTTCAAGTGGGACGTTATCAACCATCAACCTTACAGCCCAGACCTGGCGCCAAGTGATTATCACCTCTTCATGCATTTGAAGAAATGGCTCGGGTCACAGCGGTTTGATGACGACGAAGAGCTCAAAGATGCGGGCACAGGCTGGCTCCAGGCACAAGCGGGTGATTTTTATGCAGAAGGAATTTCAAAGCTTGTGAAGAGATACGATAAGTGCCTCAATCGCTATGGAGGCTATGTAGAAGAATAGTGCAAAGATGTAGTTGTAAGATGTATATATTAAAATATTTTTATTTAACTTGGTGTATTTTTTTAAATCAACCGGAGGTTACTTTCTGAACGGCCCTCGTACTTTTCGTTGAAGTAGTTCATGGGTGAACTATGTCAACATGAAATATGCTTGGAGAAGCTGAGTAATCACGAACTTCTTTTTGTTGGGCATTTTGTTTTGTTGATCTTTTGGATCCCACAAGCACCTAGATATCTACATTTTTCTGTTAGCAACATTTCATACTTTTCTGACTACTCCATCTCTCTCGCCCAGATAATATACAGTAACAAAAGCAGTTTGCACTCAAATCAGCAGACTGCAAAATAAATGCTCTCCGTACTGCTGACATGAGGTTATTGCCAAAATGGAAAGCGCAACAACTTACTTTGATGTCTGGCTGGAAGACAAATGAGCAGAGTAACACCAGGAGCACCTACAAATGTGAACAAGAAGTGGCCAAATGCTGTGTGCTCGTACTTGCGTAGCATTTAAACATTGCAAAATGCAAGTTGCTTGTATTCGCTCCGCTACAAACCAAGCTTAAGCTCCATGAGGTTATCACTTTAAGATATTTAATACTTAATATTACTCAGTGATTGTAATGAATGTCCTTCTCATTGGAATAAGCCTTCACTAATCTGAAGCTATTTCTAGCCACAGTAAAGTTGTACAAAAATGGAAGTTGTGATGGAAGCCTTGTACCATAATAATTCTTTACAGCTTATGACAGCAAAATATTATGCCCCTTAACAAACTGAACAATTTAACTATTCGAAATCACAGTCAAGAAGGGTCATCTTAGAGTTACTGCTTGCAGGTTGAATTCATTTGACAAAAAATTATGTTGCATTTTTATAAAATCTTTATCAATTTACGACTAACTCACCTAAGTTAAAATAACACATGCAGAAAAATTAGTGAACAACTAATGGATTTCTGTAACCAAAATAACTCATTTAGTTAGAGGATTCTTACTGCTGTGAACAATATGTATTAATCTTAAGCAAAGTAATTAATTCTCACTTATCATTATTAATATTTTATGAGAGCTTTTTACATTGTTACAGGCAACTTTGTATTGGTGCTGTTCAAATACAGTTGACATTTCAGTACACTTAGACTTGTGCCTGCTATAGTTGCTTCTTCCTTCCTGAATTTTCCAACATGCTTTCATTGCAGAAATTTCAATTACGATATTGCAATCGTCGAGGGAGGTCAGTTCGCCCCAAAAATGTGGTGGTACAACGTATGCTTCCACTGCTACCAAAGGCTCCAAGTGGTCATTCTGTGGTAACTCTAAATGTCATACAGCAAACCAGTCAATTACCTGGTGAATTTTTGCCTTTCACTACAACAACACCCACGACTGCAGTTCAACATTCTACATGTCATCCTGTCCTCCTCAAGCCACAACCACAACAGACAGAAACAGTGTGCTTGCCTGATCTCACAGCTGCAACAGTTCCAGTTACTGCAGTTACCACACCAGCAAGCACAGGTGAGCTGGAAGACTGACTAACTGTACTAAATAAGAGGCCATTGCATTTGATAAAATGGTCTCGGGACTTCATTAACTACATAAAATTTTCTGTACTAAAAAGTAAATGTGTGATTATATGTTTTAGGTGAATAATTAGCTACAGCCCTATACTCTAATATATTTGTACTTTTTCTGTAAAATTTTTTAACCTGAGTATTTTTCCCCTGTTTAGTGTAGCATAATCTCATGTCTTCATATTGACTGTTTGGTAGTACTTGTTATGTATGAGTTGTGTGAGAAAAATGATGAGACTGATTTTTTATCTACCAAAGTTCGTATTTTTTTCAAGCAACAATATTGCCCCCTTCGAAGTAGTTCCCTTTAGTAAGTATACACTGGGGGAGTTGTTTGTTGTTCCCAGTCAAGGTAGTAGTGCTGAAAGGCTTCAACTGGTAGGGCCTGTAACATGTTCATTACATTCTTTTGTGCATTCTCCAAAGTTCCAAAATGATGTTCTTTTAAGTAATTTTTCAATTTTAGAAAAAAAAAAGGTCGCAAGGACTCGGATCAGATGAATAGGGAGGCTAACAGGACTCTCTTTTGGCGTGAAAAATTCCATGATGGAAGTGGTTGTATCATAAGGGGCGTTGTCATGATGCAGCATCCACTTGTCAACAATATATGGTCTTGCTCAATTCACCCTTTTTCTGAGCCTTTTGAGGCCATCTTTGTAAAACATCTGGTTGACAGTTTGTCCAACAGAAAAAAATTCTTTATGCACAATACTCATACTGTCAAAAAACAGATCAACATTGGTTTGATTTGCTCATTCAAGCTCTTTTTGCTTAAGGAGATGTCTCAGTGAGCCACTCCTCACTTTGCCACTTCATCTCCAGATCGTATTCAAAAATGCAGGATTCGTCACCTCTCGAGATAATTAATGCACATGTTTCTTTGATTGCCCTTCTGCTCAGTTTTGAAGTTTTTGGCACCATTTTGCCACAGAAATTTTGCATATGCAAATCTGTTGTCAAAATTTGGTGTACGGTGAAAGTGTATCAGTTTAACATGTAACCTTTATCTTTATTGTTAATTGTCAGTCTCATCTGACAAGAGTACACATTCGATGTTTTCATTGGTTTTTTAAGTTCATTTTCAACATGCCATCGAAAAACTTGTGTTGTTGATAAAGTATGTTCCCCATACGCCTGTTTCAACTTTTAAAAAATCACACTTACAGATACCCCAAGTTTAACACAAAACTAGATTGCATAACATTGCTCTAAATTCTGCTGTTTCATTTTCGTAACACACAACAAAGACACAACCTCACTATTGGTGCTCTCATGTGATGGCTTTACGAAGATGAAACTTGGACTGAACATTTGGAAGGGATGAACACACCAGTCTACACAAACAGATCACTCACAGTGTTGTCAGTCCCATTTTTCTCACACACCTCACACAAAATAAAATATGGAACCAATCCATTAATTTTGAACATGTTTTGTTGAAAGAAAAATATGTATTTCCTTTTGGTGTGTCATATGTATTAAACACTTTCCTCAGCAGACATGTGTGCAGCCCTCCCTGTGGAACCTACAGTTCTGTCAGCAGAGCCCACTCCAAACACAGATGATTTGTCAGGTCTGTTGAGTCTTGATCTCTCAACACCACCTCCAACACCAGCACCTGTTTCTGCATCATCACCTCTTATAACAATTGCAGATGGTATTGACATAGCAAAGAATGATCACCAGTTGTCACCAACTACTACTGCATTACCTAATGGATTTTCTGATGAGTGTGATCCCACTGCACCCACTGGCTTTGGGGGTAAGTTTCAAGTAATGATTAACTACAGTATTATGCTCTAATATATTTATTTTTATAATTCTTTTTAAATTAATACTAAAAATTTTTGTCTATTGTCAAACATAGTCTCATAATCATTGTGCCCCCAATAGTACAATGTATTGTTGAGTTTATGCACAGTATGAAAGTGCTACATAAAGGAAAACATTTAAAATTCTTATTTGAAAATCTGTAAAAACATTAGATAAGTTACATTGTGATGGAATACATGTTTTCCTTTCTTGAGGAGGAGGAGGAGAGATCTGTTAGAAACAGCAGTTTGTGATAAGTTCAGAAAGAATATATGTAAGACAAATGCTTGTTGAGTCAGTTGTGTATAACTGTTTATTCTGAGTGCATCGGTGCCTATTTATTTTTGTATATCGTAATAACAATTAATAATAGGTTCTCAAGTCTTATATTTCTTGATCAACAAATTTAATGCGTGCTTGTGCTTGGAATATTATGCTACTGGCCATGAATTGGTGCCAACATTAAACCCTTACAAAAAGAAGTAGCATTAAGGAAAGCAATCTGTATCGTAGTGCAATTGATCTAGGACATGACAGATACAGACATTTTAAGTAACGTTTCACTTCAACCACAAACAGTCTCACTGCAAACCTGTATTGATGGTTTTTCACAACTATAAGATATGGATTCTGAACAATCCATTTATGGACATTACTAGTATTGAGCATTTCATTTCTGGTAAAACAGGTTACATCTGAGAGAACTACACACACAGGAAGGCAGGGATCAATAGTACAAAACTGCAGCACCCACTGAATCGGTACATCAGTGGTGTGAAGTCAGTAGGAGTTAAAACTTGCAGTGTCTGTTAGTGGTCATGGTATAGCTGCTACTCTCACATACCTTCTCATGTAGTGCTTAGCATTCTGTTCACTTTGCGTGCCACTGATTGAGTGTTGGTTTCAGACTGAGCATCCATGTGAGTAAGCACTGCTTCTTCTAAGATACGAATGTAGTTTATTATCCCTCTTGTTGGTTTTATTGTTCTACCACTTGTCCCATCTCTTTTAACCACTGGAACAGGTTGTGGAACATGGTATTCACTGAATGTCTCTTGTGTGGATGCATGGCACAATACAGTCCTTTAGCAACCGTATATTTTCCTTTTATTTCTTCATTCTTGGAAAAAGTAATGTTTGCTAATTCAGTAATCAGTAAGTCACCATTTCACTAGGACTGGCTGACCGTACATTTCAACTTGTAAGTGTAGATTTCAGCCCCACAAACCCATATCAGAACTGACCATGTCCAATGTTCACATCATGCCATCTACTGTGCATTTGTTTTGTTCCACTGGTTTTGTAGCTTTATACTCCATTCTTGTAGACAAACTGATACATTTGCCCTTGTTTAGCATCACTGAAAATTAGTATGATGATAAAACACCCCTTAGAAGAGTATTGTTCAGTCATTTTGAATTTGGTTGTGTGTATTTGGTACAGCTGTTGTAGTATTCTGCAGCATATCAATTATTTGATTTAATTTCTTGACATACAGAAGCTGTTTTTAACTTAAATTGATACAAAGAATATGTCATTAATGATTGAGGCTGTCCTAAAGCTTCACAATAAATTTTTTTATAGTCCAGTCCATGCATGATCCTTCTTGCCTTTTACTATAATATTTTTTGTCGCTCGCTCGCGCGCGCGTGTGTGTGTGTGTGTGTGTGTGTGTGTGTGTGTGTGTGTGCGCGCGTGTGTGTGTGCGTGTGTGTGTGTGTGTGTGTGTGTGTGTGTGTTTCTGTCCAACCCACAATTCTGCAACAAAGTTAAGGAAGGGCTAAATTGTCACAAAGTAGCCAGTTATTTGGTTAGTGATTGTGTTTGACTGCTTCCTAAGGAGGTATAAACCACTGTTGATTCCCCCCAGATTCAATAGTAATATGGTTCACCCAGAGAAGATTTTTGACGAGTTAAACATATTTATAGTCCATCAAGTTCAGCGTACATTACTAACACTCATTTGGTAGGAATTGACAGTGTTAAATATCAGTAGTGCAGATTATTAGCATTCATATTGAGGCTCTGATCATTCATATGTTGCGTTATTCCTGTTACGTCATTAGCACAGTAGACTCCAACCATTTATTCTCTCTGCCACAGAATAAGATTGTGGTGTCGTTTGCATAGCTTACTACATGGAAGTCATGGGATGTCATTAATATGTGTATGGGGGCAAAAAGGATCCATAATAGAGCATTGATTTGCATATTGTATTACTGATTTGCTGGCGAATTAATAATTTATAGTCTTTTATATATCAATTTTGTACACTCGTGGGGGCCCTACATGATATTAGGCAGTCGTACCAGTTTCTTTGTATAAGCAGTACACCTCGTGAAGAAGGTACTGAGATGAGGCAGGATGACATTTCAGATTACCCAGTGTGCAGTTTGTAACTTACTTCTTTTATTTTTTCATACACTTATTTGATTATACTTTTATTTAAGGCAGTTACTTAGGAGTTTCCTATAATACCACAATTAATAGAGTTGCCAGGAAGTTTAAGTATTTGTTTAAATGCCCGCCCCCAGTAGCTGAATGGTCAGCGTGACAGATTGTCAATCCTATGGGCCGAGGTTCGATTCCCAGCTGGGTCGGGGGATTTTCTCCGCCCAGGGACTGGGTGATACGCTGTCATCATCATCATCATCATCCTGTCATCCTCGTCGACTGCAGGTCGCCGAAGTTGTGTCAAATTGAAAGACTGGCACCCGGCAAACGACCTGCCCGACGGGGGGCCCTAGCCATACGATTAAATAAATAAATTAAAAAAAATGCACACTTTAGTAATTGCACTGTATATTCCATCTTGTCCAGTTGACCATGTATTTTTAGCACTGGTAACGTATTGAGTGCTTTCTGATCATCCAGCACCACAGCTGCACACATAGGTGATGTATCGTCGTGACACACATTTTTAATTGCATTCAGAATTTTTTCCCTTTAATCTAATGCTTACAGATTCACTGTCCATCTTCATGGTGCTTTTACAATATCTGGCAATTAATTCTCAGAACACCTTATATTCACTCATGAGCAATTGAATTGCAGAGACTTATGTACCAGTCTGTAAGACCCCATTTTTTTCTGAGGGTGGTGGTGGTTGTTCTGATACGTTGCCATGTCATGGACTTCAAGAAATATAAATTCTAATTTAAGATGCTTATCCGCCATCCGCAACTTGTGAAAATTTATCTGAGCTTGGCCTAATGTGCGTGTATCTCACGCGAAGGGGTTTTATTTGCATTCAGTAGGACTGAAGTCAAGTGACCTAGGAGGCAATACTTGGTAGCTCAATGTACAAGTTAAGACATAATTATAGCATTTATTTGTAGTGATCACATATCGATCGTACCACGGATGTGGTTGGATTCCAACAACTGTACCGATATCAGAGTTATGTAACTGCTATACAAAGTAAACTAGTCCAGCCAAAACAGCATTTATTTTTTGTAACTGACATGTCTCAACACCCAACTCTTAAGTTACATCATTAATCTGTAGAGACAGAACTGACTTCCATCAGTGATAGTCACATTTAATAGTAAACTCCTGTGCAGTGTGTCCATAGCCACACTGATGCAGGCTGTTTACGGCACAGAGTATTTCGATATGGCAGTTGCTAACTTCAAACTAACTCTGCTGAAGGAATTTGTCAAAAGCAGGTGACTGTTCACAGTAGACAAAACTCACTGAAGACTGCTCGCTGAAGACAGTCGTTCAGTCTGCTGGATCACGGATTATATTGCTACATGGATTGCTACACTGAATCCATGAAATTGATTGCTGCTGCTGCAGATCATGTGTTCCTTGGCTGTTTGCATGTCCAAGCGGAATGGTGTCATAATTGCATCGGGTTACCATTCGTGGACATGGCAAAGTAGTTCAGCTACATGGGTGGCATCTGAGAACAACCGCTGCAGCTCATACGGCTCCTGTCGTTGCGTGATGCAAGCTGTGTGAAATGTCACTACAGGGGAGGGGAGGCCATCTCAGCAGGGGTAGTAACTTGGGACACCACTCCCCTCACTGAGAGAGAGGGAGGGAGGGAGGGAGGGAGCCTCTTCTTCTTCGGCTGCTACCTTTGGTGTTGGATGAAGTCCATATCAACCCCGGCCTCTGCACTAACGCTGCTGGGCTTTACTTTCATTGGCTCACGTGATGGTAGGACTTTGGCACTGGGAGGCTGCTACTCTGTTGAATCTCCTCCTTCACCCTGCAAGAAAAATAAGTTATTGACACTTGTAAGTGAGAGGGCTATAATTACTGGAAGGAAGAACCTTCTTGACATGGGGTCGGAGTTGATTGGTGTGTTTTCAAGATGTGTCTGCATCTGTTATGTATATGATATATCGTATTTACTCAAATGTAAGCCGTTTTTTTTTTTCTGGTTTTTGTAATCCAAAAAACCGCGTGTGGCTTAGAATCGAGTGCAAAGTAAGCGGAAGTTCTGAAAAATGTTGGTAGGTGCCGTCACAACTAACTTCTGCCGTTGAATATACGTAGCCCTACACAGACATGCTTTGCAGGCACTGGCGCCAAAACCTCTGCATCAGTAAATAAATTTTAAAAAAGGTGGAAGACGAGCTTTTTTTCTCCACCTCGAGTTTCGACCACTGCATTTTCATACATTATCCAACGAAGGTAAATACAAATTCCGTATTGTTCATCTTCGAATGTAGCAGCATTTCAATGTACTACGAAAATCCGACTGGAAAGGCTGTTTGAGATGTTTGTCAATATGGCCAACTCTACGTTCTGAATTTTTTCCTACCTGTGAGAAGAGATGGTTGCTAATAGGAACTTTTATGAATTGTGAATCACATGCAGTATTCTCTTCACCATAAGAATAATACGAATATAAACATTTTGCCATGTATTCTTTCGTGTTTGCTGCTATCTCATTTAAATACTGTCTGCCTAATAAACTATGAAGCTAGTGAGACAACAGCAAAAACAGAAGGATATACATATCATGTCATGTTTATATTCGTATTATTCTTATGCCTAATAGTGATACAGTCAGAAATGAAGCACGGCAAATGACTAGATTTTTAAATCTAAGATGACTCTTATTTCTGTGCAGAATGTAATGTACAAAAGAGGCATCTGCAAAGATTTTCAAACAGAGAAAAAAAAACCTCTCATGCAGAACATCTTCTATCATACACAGTCTATTATTTGGTTCTTGTTGATAATTACCAAAGAAAGCAGCAGTGTAAGTAACAACAAATAGCAGTCACTTGCCATTGTTTTGCTAATGAGACAATTCCCCTCTTTTTTTTTATTGTAAGCGGCAGTAGCACGCACAAAAGCAAGCCATGCTGCGAGCGGCGACAGTTCGTAAACACACAGTATCAGAACGCGACAAACAATGCATGACACAGTACAATAATGCATTTTCAGCTTAGAGTGATGTAAACACCTATAACAAAGAGAATGGCACTTATCAGATCAAAGAAAAATAAGCAATCAATTCAAACCAGATGAAGCACGTGAAAAAAGGAAGGGTATCCGTATAAATACGGACGGACCACCTGACACACAGCAATGGCTACCTGGTAAAGCTTAACTGCTAAGCTTACGACTCTAACAAAACTACTGTACTGTATCATCATTCATTCGACCTAAATTGTGTGTCATATTACAGTGGACCAAATTTGTTTCGATTTGGAGGTGTGGCCTAAAACTTTTCTCTCCCCTTGAATTTCGAGTCTCAGATTTCAGGTGCGGCTTAGATTCGGAAAAATTTTTTTTCCTTGATTTCGAGTTTCGTTTTTCAGGTGCGGCTTAGATTTGAGTAAATACGGTACTTTGCGTAGCACAGACTACTGTCCCTGGGGACCATTTTTTCTATACCAAATCTCTGCATATGAGACCTTGGCGTTGACTGCACACTATTGTTGTCTGTTGCTGAATCTGCAGGTGGCAGTGTTGTCCTAAAGGCGTGACACTGTGAGGGACAGGAGGGTACTCATCGTTCAGTCATGCAACATCTCCCCCAGAGATGCATCGCTATGGGGAGTGCTTCTGTAAGAACAGAGAAATTTTAGTAAAATGTTCTCCAATGCGTAGTCACTTCTTTGACTGTCGAATCGAACCGTTCAGCTACCTTGTTTGATTCAGAATGAAATGTCAAGCTACAGAGGTGCTGGATCCCATGGGCCATGCAGAAACAAGTCAAACTCTTGACTCGTGATCTGGGTGCCATTGTCTGTCATGATGGCGAGAGGAAGAACGTCCACAGCGGAAATCTGTTTAACACAGGTCCATTTGGGATGTTCTAGTTGTTCATCTTGAAGATGTAAGGTTAGCGTGTGTGGGTATCCTCAAGAATGAGGCAATCTGTCCCCCAGTAATGATCCAATGTAATATAGGCGGAGCTAACTCCAGGGCTCTGATTCCTTTGGTCAAGTGAAATATGACTTGGGAGGTGCTGCTTGGTACTTGCTGCAGGATGCACAGACTCTGAGCAGGCACTCAGTATCCTTCTCCAGACCTTTCCAGTAAATACATTGCTGAGCCATTCACTTCGTCGTAGCAATACCCACAATGGCATCTGTGTAACAACATAAGAACATCTACTTGCAGTGCTGCTGGAATGATGATCTGCACTTCACCCTCCATAGCTTGGAGGATGAGGACTTCGTGGTAGAGTGACAGAACAGTTTGAAGATTCCAAAAATGCCCGAGATCTGTGTGAGTCAAAAACTTCTTTAACAAAGGCCATTGTCTTTGCAGAAAGTGTTTGACCCACGAAAGGACTTTATCTGCCATACTAGCATCAGCGATAACACAGATGTTGACACTGGTGTCGAGCAGGAGGCTCTCACGGCCTGGCTGGAGAGAGCATTGACCCTGAAACATTCTTCTGAATGTGTGTCAAAATGCACTTTGCTGCATGCTGGCAGCTGTGACAAAAGATCGGCAATACTGTTGTAGGAGGCTGTTGGGAACTCAGCCTCATAGTTGTAGGGCAACAGAAAAAGGACAACCAGTGTTGAAGACATTGCATGTCTTAATGAGAAACTGAGTCTCTGAATAAGAATGCATTACCAGACTTTTGGGGTCTCCAGAATGAGATTTTCACTCTGCAGCGGAGTGTGCGCTGATATGAAACTTCCTGGCAGATTAAAACTGTGTGCCCAACCGAGACTTGAACTCGGGACCTTTGCCTTTCGCGGGCAAGTGCTCTACCATCTGAGCTACCGAAGCACGACTCACGCCCGGTACTCACAGCTTTACTTCTGCCAGTATCTCATCTCCTACCTTCCAAACTTTCCAGAAGCTCTCCTGCGAACCTTGCAGAACTAGCACTCCTGAAAGAAAGGATACTGCGGAGACATGGCTTAGCCACAGCCTGGGGGGTGTTTCGAGAATGAGATTTTCACTCTGCAGCGGAGTGTGCACTGATATGAAACTTCCTGGCAGATTAAAACTGTGTGCCCGACCGAGACTCGGTCTCATTCTGGAAACATCCCCCAGGCTGTGGCTAAGCCATGTCTCCGCATTATCCTTTCTTTCAGGTGTGCTAGTTCTGCAAGGTTCGCAGGAGAGCTTCTGGAAAGTTTGGAAGGTAGGAGACGAGATACTGGCAGAAGTAAAGATGTGAGTACCGGGCGTGAGTCGTGCTTCGGTAGCTCAGATGGTAGAGCACTTGCCCGGGAAAGGCAAAGGTCCCGAGTTCGAGTCTCGGTCGGGCACATAGTTCTAATCTTTTGGGGTCTGTTTGTAGTAGAAAGTTGCAGCCATAGAAATAGTTATAGAATTTTTTGATGGTGAAATAAGGACTTCCTTTTCAATTTGAGAGTAGCTGCACATTCCACAATCATCGTTTTGGATTCAAATGCAGTGGGCTTGCCTGCTGTGCCCACCCTGTGGGCTGACATCTACCCAGTCCCAGTGTCTGAAACATCTGTGGCCACCATGGGTCATAGTGTACCAAACACTTGGAGTCCTGGAGGGTCCCTATCAGTTACTCGAATGCCCGTTGACATTCATGTGATCAATCCCAACATTTGCCATTCCTAAGCAATTAGTAAAGGGGTTCTGCAATCATAACTGCTGTAAGAAAGAACATATTGTAAGGTTGGATTTGTCTGAGGACAGATCAGCAGTGTTTCTTGTTGTTGGAAGCTTGATGCCAAGCAATGTCCTGGAGGTGTTTGGTTGTGGGATGGATGCCGTCGACCGATGGGATTTGACCGAGGCAACAAATTTTGTCCTGGAAAACAGAATACTTGTCCATGTTCAGCGGGAGGGTGACTGATCTAAGGTGTCCAGTAACTCGTTCAAGTTGTAGATATGATCCTCAACGGTGTTTATGGTGACAATAATGTCATTGAGGTAATTGGTGGTTCCTGGAACCTTGTAAATCAGATGCTCGAGATACCTCTGAACTAATGCTACAGCTGAATTGATACCAAAGGGGAGTCATTTATACTTGTAAAGCCTTAAGCATGTATTGACTGCCACCACCTGTTGACTCTTCTCATTGAGGGGCAATTTCAGATATGTGTCTGTCAAATTGATGTGTGGGAAGAATTGTCCCTGACCGAAATTCCTTCTGGCCCTGAAATGGGGTATGTATCTGTGA
Source organism: Schistocerca piceifrons (assembly GCF_021461385.2). Lineage (NCBI taxonomy): Eukaryota > Metazoa > Arthropoda > Insecta > Orthoptera > Acrididae > Schistocerca > Schistocerca piceifrons. The sequence goes on along the minus strand of NC_060144.1, from coordinate 187,058,610 downwards.
CAGAGGTTGCGTTAGCTGTAGACCTGATATCCACACATAGACAAAGATCCCTGTATGGCTTCTCAACAATGACAAAGGGTTTAGCCCACAGATTGTTGGAAATAGGTTCGATGATGTCATCCTCCTCCAGCTGGTCCAACTCAGGTTTAACTTCGTCCCATAAAGCATAATCAATGGGTGGTGTGCCTTACAAAAGTTAGGGAGTGGCTCAGGACACAAGGTGATTTGCTCTTTGTAGTATTTGAGTCTACCATGGAACAAAAAAAAAGCTCTCTCTTCATCTGTGACATGTATGTGATTTGCTAAATCTCAGACCATGAAACTAAGCATTTGAAACAGATCCAGTTCAGTGATGTTGGCACCTGTACTTGATAGTGTTACTAGAAGTGGAACCTTCACCTGTTTATTTTTTGGCCTTTGATTTGAATTGTCTGATCACTATAACTTGTTAGCATTTCATGTATTTTGAACAACTGTGGGGACCCAATTAAACCATATGTGGCTCCGTTTGGTAGTTTTAGAGGAACCAATGTCAAGCTGAAATAGAATTACTGGTACATTGAGTTCAATAGCCACTAACACTGCTTTACCACCTTGAAAAAGAATGCTGTACACATTATTTTCAAAATTGTCATCATTAGAATGGAACCCATTCACCATAATCTTGACATCATTCATGCAAGTAGAGTATTTGATGATGTGGCATGATATCTGTAAACAAACCTCTGCCTTATGATCAAGTTTCTGACAGTATAAGCACTTCATGCGTTTGTAGCAGCACAACTGTCTACCATGAGCTATGAAGCACTAAGCATAAGATGTGACTTAAAAAAATGTCCAAAGGAATTTGATTTTGCCCTATTCCAGAGTGCTGTTAGAGACAGCTTCGACTATGCCGTCTATCTCCAGCCAGTATCACTCCTCCAAAAACTGTCTGAAAAACCTCAGTTCTTCTGTGTTAGATGCTTTCTCTGTCTATTTAGTCTATTACAAGACTTGAATAACCAGTAAACACTCGGTACATTGTGGGATTATCGTAATGCATAAGAGCATTACGCAGTCCTGTGTCCGAAGTATGAATGATAAGCACGTCTTTAACCATTGTATCAGCATAAGACAGAACACAGTCCTGATTTTCACACTTGAAGTGACAGTTGTGAGTGTGATTGTGCGATATGGCAGCCATTCTTTAAATGACAGTACATATTTCTTTTATGCCCAATAAAATTTATGGCATACTGCTGCAACTAAAGTTTTATTCTGAAAACATTCAGCTAGCTTTGGATGCGCTCATGTAATCTACAAACTAAACTGCTACCACTGTGCTGCTTTCTACATGGACATGAAAATTGACAAGCTGTCTGTCCGCACGAATGGCCACTGCCAAACTGTGGCCTAGAGACAGCTGGACCACACAGTTACTGAGTGTGCCACCCAACACAATGTGCTTCATTTCAGTGACTGTTTCACAGCCTGTGCCATCTGGACCCTCTCTACCAACACAAGCTTTTCTAACTGTACTGATTGGAACCCTTCATGCAGTATATTTTGTGTTCCTGTAAGACCCCTGGCCTCAACTTTTGCTAGTCGCTGTCATACACTTACCTCCTTCCCTGCTCCCACTCCAGCAATGCACAGCCTTCATTCTGCCATTGCATCCACTAGTAATTTTCCCCTTCTCAACTCCTCCACCCCCCCCCCCCCCCCAAAAAAAAAAAGAAAAAAAAAAAAACTACCACTGGACCTAGGTGCCCTCCCCAGTCTCCCAGTCTCCACTGTCACTTGTTCCCACAGACAGAACTTCATACCTGCACAAGATTCCTGCTCGCATCAGTCACGGTTTCAGTTCACAGTCCAGAGACAGAGGGTGCATCCACGCTGTGTGTGTGTGTGTGTGTGTGTGTGTGTGTGTGTGTCCTGCTTCAGAAGAAGGCCTGTTGGGGGAAACCTTAAATGCATAGCAGCCTTTTCGTTGTGCCTATCCGTGTCTCGGTGTCTGCTCTACATATTGAGTCAGAATCTATCCTTTTCATAATAGAGTTTGCAAAGAGAATTACCACTATGTTTACTGCCCAGCAGCAATTAGCACCATGCAGTAAGCACATTGTATTGTATCCTTGCCAGTGTGATCCACTTGGTGTCATTGAAGTATATCCACTTCAAATGCTGCTCATGAATGCCCTTGTGTTTGGTAATACCCGGTTGACTATGAATGATATGTACAATTGTCGTCTTGAAGGGAGTTCCCATCATTATTAATCACACACTACAAACTGCACCACTCTTGTTACGGTTATGGTATTGCTCATGCCATGGATGTGGTTGGTTTCCAACTACTCTTTCAATCTAAGAGTTTTGCAACTGCTACACAAAGTAAATCAGTCCGGGTACAAGAACCTACTTCTTGTAAGTCACAAATAAATTAACACTGAACTCTACTTACACATTTAATCTCTATGTACAGAAAACAGAGTTCTATGAGAGGCATGGCAAAGTAGCCTGGCTACTGCAGACAGCCTCTTTGAACAACTGGAGTTCACACTGCTCGTGGCCTCGCCATGGTGGATGCTGTGCTGAACACCACTAAAATGGAGGCGAGGCCTACCCGATGGGGCTAGGAGCGTGGGACACAACATATTCACTGATGACAAACCAGTTTTGAGGCTCATACAACAATGAAAACAACCAGTTATTGACAGACATATTTAATATGAATATAATAGAGGGAAACATTCCACGTGGGAAAAATATATCTAAAAACAAAGATGATGTGACTTACCAAACAAAAGTGCTGGCATGTCGATAGACACACAAACATACACATCCCCGTAAGGTAAGTCTTTCCGCTCCCGGGATTGGAATGACTCCTTACCCTCTCTCTTAAAACCCACATCCTTTCATCTTCCGCTCTCCTTCCCTCTTTCCTGACGAAGCAACCATTGGTTGCGAAAGCTTGAATTTTGTGTGTATGTATGTGTTTGTTTGTGTGTGTGTATCGACCTGCCAGCACTTTCGTTTGGTAAGTCACATCATCTTTGTTTTTAGAAGTATTTAATATGATAGATAAAAAATCTGCTTACCAAGCAGCGGCAGAACATACACATAAAAGACGGTTGTAATTGTCAAGTTTTGGAGCGAGTGGCTCCTCCTTCAGGCAGAAGGGTTGATGGGGAAGGGAGAGGGGTGACAGAAAAGGACTGGAGAGGTCTAGGACAAGGTTCAGGAAAGTCACCCAGAACCGTGAGTCAGAGGAGACTTACCATACGGGATGAGGAGGACAGACTGATTGTTGGGGACTGCATCGGACGAGATTTGGAAACCTGAGAGTTTAAAGTTGCAGGACGGGGTCATATGCAGACAGAGATTACTACTTAAACACCATGCATGCGTTAATAAGAGTGAAAAGCTAAGTGCATTGTTCGTAACAGAGATGGAAGGGGGCAATGAAAAATAGATGGGAATGTTAATGAAAGATGCAGAAAATTAAAACGAGGTGAAGCAAAGAGTAGTTACAGTGAAGAAATGCTGACATGGAAGAAATTAACATAAATTAAGGCCTGGTGGGTGGTGAGAACCAAGGACGTATTGTAGTGCTAGTTTCCACCTGTGGAGGTTTGAGAAACTGGTGTCTGGGGGAAGAATTCAGATGGCGCGTGTGGTGGAATGTGCACCGAGGTCTCGAATGTCACATTGTAGAGCATACTCTGCAACAGGATATTGCGAGTTGCTTGTATACGCCCTTTGCCTGTGACCATTCATCCTAATTGATAATGTGGTGGTAGTCAAGCCGATGTAGAAGACCGAACAATGTTTACATAACAGCTGTTGTAAGACGTTTCATTTCACAGGTGGCTCTTCCTTTGATAGTATATATTTTGCCACTTACAGGGTTGATATAGGTGGTGGTAGGAGGGCACAACAAAGTTGTTATCTGGAGGGGTCAGCAGTACCAGGATTGGATGTGATGGTCTGGGAAATCTGCTTTTTAACTAGGCTACTGGGGTACTTATGTGCAGTGAAGGCTGAGGTGAGAATGATGGTGTATTGCTATAAAGAGTCTGCCTCAGATGCCAAGGCTGTATGGAAGGTAATGTTTGACATGGAAAGGACGGCAACTGTCAAAATGTAAGTATGTTGATTGTTGGTAGGTTTTAATGTGCACAGAAGTGTGTAGCTGGCCTTCGGTGAGGACAGGATCAACATCAACGAAAGTGGCATGGAACTGATTGGGAGAAGGTACTCAGGGATTCCAGCAGGAATTATAGCAGGTCAGCCTCACCATGAGTCCATATGGTAAAGATGTCATCAATGTATCTAAACTAAATCAGGGACTGAATACTTATGGATCCCAGGAAAGCCCCCTCCAAGTGACCCACGAAAAGGTTGGCATAGGGAAGAGCCATCCTGGTTCTCATGGCCGTACCCCTGATCTGTTAGTATGTACGCCTCTCAAAGGTGAAGTAGTTGTTGGTAAGTATAAAGTTGATTAAGGTGAGTAGGAAGAATGTCATAGGTTTGGAATTAGGTGAGCGCTAACTGAATAAATGTTCAGCAGCAGGCAGACCATGTATGTGGGGGACGTTGGTATAGAGGGAGGTGGCCGATTATTAACTGAGTGAAAGCTGCTTATTCTTGGGAATAAGCTAATATTCTTAACAAGAAATGACAGTAGGGAATTACATATTGAGAGGCGAATGTAAAATACCCAGACTTGTGAACATGGGTCAACAAGAGGTTTGTGAACTTACACCACTTACTGCCCAAACTGCCTGTTTCCGAGCCAATAATATTCTTTTAAAATAGGAAGAATTACCCCAAAATATGATACCATGTGACAAAAGTGAATGAAAATAAGTAAAGTAGACTAATTTTCGTGTCAAACTATCACCCACTTCAGATACGGTTCGAATAGTAAAAATGGTAGCATTAAGTCTTTGAACAAGATCCTGAATGTGGGCCTTCCATGACAGCTTACTATCTATCTGAACATCTAGAAATTTGAACTGTCAGTTTCACTAATCATATGCCTGTTCTGTGAAATTAAAATGTCAGGTTTTGTTGAATTGTGTGTTAGAAACTGTAAAAACTGAGCCTTACTGTGATTTAGTGTTAGTTTATTTCCTACAAGCCATGAACTTAGGTCATGAACTGCACTATTTGAAACCAAGCCAGTGTTGCATACAACATCCTTTACTACCAAGCTAGTGTCATCAGCAAACAGAAATATTTTAGTTGCCCGTAATACTAGAGGGCATATCATTTATACAAACAAGGAACAGGAGTAGCCCCAGCACTGATCCCTGCGTCACCCCCCACTTGACCATACCCCACTCAGACCCCACATAACAGCCATTCTCGACATTGTGAATAATGACCTTTTGCTGTCTGTTGCTAAAGTAAGAGGTGAATCAATTGTGAGCTACTCCCGTTTTCCATAACGGTTCAACTTCTGGAGCAGTATTTTGTGATCAATACAATCAAATGCCTTAGTTAAATAAAAAAAAAATATATGCCTAGAGTTCAAAACCTTTTGTTTAACCCATCCAGTGCCCTCACAAGAAAAGAGAATATAGCATTTTCAGTTGTTAAACGACTTCTAAAGCCGAACTGTACATTTGATAGCAAATCGTGTGATATAAAATGATCAATTATCCTTACATACACAGCCTTTTCAATAACTTTAGCAAACACTGACGGCATAGAAATAGGTCTAAAACTATCTACATTATCCCTTTCTCCCTTTTTATAAAGCGGCTTTACTACTGAGTACTTTAATCGTTCCTAAAGGAAAAATTACAAATATGGCTAAATACAGGGCTAACAATTGCAGCACAGTACTTTAATATTCTGCTAGGCACTCCATCATAACCATGAGTCATTAGTCATCAGTGATTTAATTATTGACTCTATCTCTCTCTCTCGTCTGTTTCACAGAGGAGTATTTCAGATATCAATCTCTGATAGTCATTTGCCAAGAAAGTTGTATGATTCCCTGTGGAAACTAAATTTTTAATTAATTCACCAGCAGTGTTCAGAAAATGATAGTTTAATACTGAACGTATATATGATTTATTGGACACAGAAATATTTTTACTGCGAACTGACTTTATATCGTCGACCTTGTGCTGTTGACCAGACACTTCCTTCACAACTGACCATATGGTTTTAATTTTATCCTGTGAATTAGCTATTCTGTTTGCATACCACATACTCTTTGCCTTCCTAATAACATTTTTAAGCAACTTACAGTACTGTTTGTAATGGGCTACTGTAACTTGATTGTGACTACTACTAACATTTTGATGTAATTCCTGCTTTGTTCTACTAGGTATCCTTATCCCACTAGTCAGCCACCTGGGCTGCCTATTACTGCTACTAACCCGTTTAGAACATTCTAATGGAAAGCAGCTCTAAAAGAGCATGAGAAATGTGTTAAGGAAAGCATAATATTTATCATCTATGTTATTGGCACTATAAACATCCTGCCACTCTTGTCCTTGACAAGGTTTAAAAAACTCTCTATTGCTGTTGGATTAACTTTCCTACATAGTTTGTAATTAAATGTGACATTTGTTTGAGTACTAAAGCCGTTTAGTGTTAAAATTTGTGCATCATGGTCTCAAAGTCCATTCACCCTTTTACTAACAGAACACATTCTGTATCAGATCATATGAATTTATGAGATTTACCAACATCCTTTTTCTTGCACCATCATATACAAAATTTATATTGAAGTCACCACATATAACAAATTTCTGGTACTTCTTACAAAGTGAATCAAGAACCCTCTCTAGCTTGAGCAGAAATGCTCTGAAGTCAAGAGTTAGGGTACCTATAGACAACAACAATTAGAAGTTTAATTTCACTAAATTCAACTGCCCCTGCACAACATTCAAATATCTGTTCAGTGCAGTGCCATGATATGTCTATGGACTCAAATGGAATACTCTTTTTTACGTACATAGCCACTCCCCCACCCCGCAAGGAACTCCTTGAAAAACAGCCAGCTAATCTGTATCGTGGTAAAGGAAGCCTCTGAATTGTCAAATTATTAAAGTGGTGCTCTGATACTCCAGTAATTTGAGAGTCAACATCTATAAGCAGTTCACAAACTTTATCTCTAATACCTCTTATATTTTGATGAAATATGCTAATTCCTTCTCTGCTTGGAAACATTATATCCTCTGAAGGTGGACCTCTAGTTAGAGGGACTTCCTAAGCAGGTATACCTATCAGCTGACTTCAATCTAAAAAAGGTGCAGCTCTAACACAAACTCCTACAAGAATTTTTCCATGGTGTAGACCTTCACTAACATACTCCTTTCCTTCAAGTGGTAGATCCTTTGTCTGCTAGAATATAATGATTTTGAGGTATTGGTGGTGGATAAGTTGGGATCACAGTCTGAAGTGTTCAAGGCAGGGCTCAATGTCAGGTTTGCTGTTTAGCCTCAGTATCATATTACATAAGCATACATCACATGAGAATAAGGACACCACCTGGGCATCCGCTCTGTTGACAAGTTGCACATCATTTCACAAATTTTTCAATGTAACCGTGTTCTACTATCATCAAGTAGCAATGTATATTGTAACACCTTCGCAGGCATGCTATTTTTTTTTTTGTGCATTGTGTCCAGTGGCATTGTTCATGGACATGTTCCTTGTGATGTGTGATTTGTAGAGGTGCATTTGTGGTTCATTGGTTTCTGTATCCTTGGCCAGCATATGGTTCGGTTAGTAAGACTGCTGACTTGTTGATGTCTGAAAAGCGATAGTCCACAGTTGTAGACAGCGATAATTGAAAACGTGCTTTGTTGTTGACAGTTTTCCCCTTACTCATGGTATGTGCTTTACACAGTGGCACATGGAAAGCTATTGCCTGCGTAAGCCTGAAGAGAGAAGTGTCCCAGGTACAAGACAACCATGGTATTCTCGCAATCAAATGCGTGTATGTTACGTGCTAGTCTGGCATGCCAGCAGTCAGAATGAAGTGTGATAACAACCTTGCCCACATAACATACCACGCTATTCCATTTTCTGTGGTAACAGAGAGCTATTTCCAAACACAAAGCTTCTGGCAGATTCTGTTGCTCACGAATTTTCAGACTATTCAGTTGCTTTGACATCCATGTTTTTTGGACATTTGCTATGGTTCTTCTTTTTTTAAAAGGCATTCTGAACTTCATTATATTTTTCCTTAAAAGAATGTAGCTATGTTGCTGTGTAAAGGATTTTCAGATTCTTTATATGTTATTTATAGATCATACTTTGCAGAAGCGTCTTAGTCTCGTGAGATATTGATGTAGTACCTTTTGATTTTTTTCTTGACAAGGCGTTAATAATCATAACTTTATTTTATGCAATTTGAATATTATTGAAGCTGTGACTGACTTAAATTCATAAAATATAAAGGAAAAACATTTACTTTGATTCTGTGATCATATAGCTTCCTGTATATATAGTTATCATCCATTGATTAAGATATATATCTAAAAACAAAGATGGTGTGACTTACCAAATGAAAGTGCTGGCAGATCGACAGACACACAAACAAACACAAACATACACACAAAATTCAAGACTTACCTTAGGGGGAAAAAAGGACAGGTATACACTCGCGCGCACACACACATATCCATCCACACATACAGACACAAGCAGACATGTATATGTGTGGATGGATATGTGTGTGTGTGCGAGTGTATACCCGTCCTCTAAGGTAAGTCTTTCCGCTCCCGGGATTGGAATGACTCCTTACCCTCTCCCTTAAAACCCACATCCTTTCGTCTTTCCCTCTCCTTCCCTCTTTCCTGATGAGGCAACAGTTTGTTGCGATAGCTTGAATTTTGTGTGTATGTTTGTGTGTCTGTCGACCTGCCAGCACTTTCATTTGGTAAGTCACATCATCTTTGTTTTTAGATATATTTTTCCTACGTGGAATGTTTCCCTCTAATATATATATATATATATATAAAGAAAGATGATGAAACTTACCAAACAAAAGCGCTGGCAGGTCGACAGACACACAAACAAACACAAACATACACACAAAATTCTAGCTTTCGCAACCAATGGTTGCCTCGTCAGGAAAGAGGGAAGGAGAAGGAAAGACAAAAGGATATGGGTTTTAAGGGAGAGGGTAAGGAGTCATTCCAATCCCGGGAGCGGAAAGACTTACCTTAGGGGGAAAAAAGGACAGGTATACACTCGCACACACACACATATCCATCCACACATACACAGACACAAGCAGACATTTCTTTTTAGATATATTTTTCCCACGTGGAATGTTTCCCTCTATTTTTATATATATATATATATATCTAAAAAGAAAGATGATGAACTTACCAAACAAAAGCGCTGGCAGGTCGATAGACACACAAACAAACACAAACATACACACAAAATTCTAGCTTTCGCAACCAATGGTTGCCTCGTCAGGAAAGAGGGAAGGAGAAGGAAAGACAAAAGGATATGGGTTTTAAGGGAGAGGGTAAGGAGTCATTCCAATCCCGGGAGCGGAAAGACTTACCTTAGGGGGAAAAAAGGACAGGTATACACTCGCACACACACACATATCCATCCACACATACACAGACACAAGCAGACATTTCTTTTTAGATATATTTTTCCCACGTGGAATGTTTCCCTCTATTTTTTTTTATATATATATATATATATATATATATATATATATATATATATATATATATATATATATATATATATATATATATATATATATATATATATATATATATATAAAAAGAAAGATGATGAACTTACCAAACAAAAGCGCTGGCAGGTCGATAGACACACAAACAAACACAAACATACACACAAAATTCTAGCTTTCGCAACCAATGGTTGCCTCGTCAGGAAAGAGGGAAGGAGAAGGAAAGACAAAAGGATATGGGTTTTAAGGGAGAGGGTAAGGAGTCATTCCAATCCCGGGAGCGGAAAGACTTACCTTAGGGGGAAAAAAGGACAGGTATACACTCGCACACACACACATATCCATCCACACATACACAGACACAAGCAGACATTTGTAAAGGCAAAGAGAAACTCTTTGCCTTTACAAATGTCTGCTTGTGTCTGTGTATGTGTGGATGGATATGTGTGTGTGTGCGAGTGTATACCTGTCCTTTTTTCCCCCTAAGGTAAGTCTTTCCGCTCCCGGGATTGGAATGACTCCTTACCCTCTCCCTTAAAACCCATATCCTTTTGTCTTTCCTTCTCCTTCCCTCTTTCCTGACGAGGCAACCATTGGTTGCGAAAGCTAGAATTTTGTGTGTATGTTTGTGTTTGTTTGTGTGTCTATCGACCTGCCAGCGCTTTTGTTTGGTAAGTTCATCATCTTTCTTTTTAGATATATTTTTCCCACGTGGAATGTTTCCCTCTAATATATATATATATATATATAAAGAAAGATGATGAAACTTACCAAACAAAAGCGCTGGCAGGTCGATAGACACACAAACAAACACACGTGGAATGTTTCCCTATATTATATATATTTTTGCAAATAAGACGAAACTGAAGGTAGTTCTAACAGGTCCAGTCTCTTCCCTTTTGTTTCTGACTGAAGTACTGTGAGGCTGTCATGGATGCCATTCAGTATGTATTTGTTCTGGTGTATGTGGTTGGTGATTGTGGAGTTTTCACAGTGATTTAGTCTAAACACATAAGTGTGTTCTTTGACAGGTCCTTCATTTTTTTGAAATTGGGGCAACTGTTAAATAGCGTTTTGTCTAATGGATAGATAAAAATTCTACTCATCGAGTGGCAGCAGCGGAAAACACACACACACACACACACACACACACACACACACACACACACACAAAATGATTTAACATTTACAAGCTTTCAGAGTCAGTGGTGCCTCCTTCTAGCAGAGGAGTTGAAGGGGAAGGAAGAGTGGTGAAGGAAAAGGACTAGAGAGGTTTAGGGAAAGGAGTACAGTTCAGAAAAGTCTTCCAGAACCCCGGGTCAGGGGGAGACTTACCAGATGAGATGAGAAGGAAAGACTGATTGTTGGGGACTGCGCCAGACGAGATTCGAAAACATGAGAGCTTAAAGGTGGAAGATGGGTAATATGCAAGACGGAGACTCCTACTAAAACATTGTGCACGAGTTAATAAGAGTGAAAAGTTAAGTGCATTGTATCTAACAGAGGTGGAAGGGGTTCGCCGAAAAATAGATAAGTCAGAAAATGAGAGATGTAGAAAACTGAAATGGAGTAAAGAAAGGTGTAGTTACTGTTAATAAGTGCTTAGACGGAAGGAATTAATGTAAATTAAGGCCAGGTGAGTGGCGAGAACCAAGGACATGTTATATCCTGTTTGGGGAGGTGTTGTTTGTAAAGGAGAATATTTTTAATTAAGTATTCAAAAATAAGTTGATAATTTTTTGTGACACTGTACATATGTATGATATTCTTGTATCAAATCTTTTTTGTGACACTGTACATATGTATGATATTCTTGTATCAAATCTTTTCTGTGCCTTTTCCCTTCTATTTAGTACATTCATTACAAAAATTGAATTATTTTCTAGTTTCCTGTAAATTTAAAAATTTTGGTGATGCTGCTCATTGAGTCTAGGAAATTTAAAGACTGACCAGTTCCATGTTTTATTCTGAACTTTATATAGTTGTGAAATGAATTAAATACTGAAAGAAGTTCAAGTTCTTGTTTGTTGCCAATAAATGAATTGTACAGTCAACATAGCTTTTATAATAATTATTTAGGGAAATTCATTTCTTTTACTGAATTGTGGGCCCCTCCCCCTCCAGATAGATTTAGTGGAGTATACAAATTATGTTGCAGCAGTGATACAATTTGGGGGAGGGGGAAGGAGAGGGGAGAAACTCAAGTAAATTTCTCCAAAGATTTTGCGTTATTGTCTTCTGTCTTGTCATAGCAATAGGTAATTAGGTGTGATTGATTTGTTGTCCCAGACTTTGGTCCAGTAAATGCAATTGATAGCTTCCTCCATTTGCCATTGATTTCAATCAGGGCTTGGTCTTGTATGTGTTCCACCCCCCCCCCCACCCCCTCCCCCAGTGGTTCTAGAATTCATTTGCTTATGCTTCAACTAGAAAATCTAACAAGCAGGAATACTTCACTTTCTGCATGCTTAATAATTATATGTTGACTTGCCTGTTGCTTGACAGTAAATTCTATGTTTTTCTCTGCAAGTCTTCTACGCTACATTGCCAGTGAAAGTTATGTTTCGTGATAGCTGGGACCACATTTAACATTGTAAAATAGTAGGTAGTGATAATGGCTTCTTGTGTAATACTTGCACTATACAGGTGTCATTTGCATACAAGGGCATACTGTAAGAAGTAAATTTTTTTTTTTTCATTCCACTCTCTAGTCATCTTTAATATCATGGGTTGTTATTTTCAGGTGGCCTGCTTCCAGCAGATGATGTCTTGGAGACGTCTTCAACAAGATCACTGCCCAGTCCCACAAGGATCCTTAAGGAGGATGACAACCAATGGCTTAATTCTGAGGTAATAGTAATTGCCAATTTCAAGACAGTGATTGTAAATTTTATTCAATGGGTGTCAGACTGTCATGGCAACAGTCTCATTCTTGTATCTTTGTGTGTGATCATCTTATCCTAAATGGGTTTTATTCAGTTTTTTCCCTAAATAGTATGTATCATGCTTAAAGCTGCAGAGTGTCGGTTTCATGTTTGGAGTAACAAGCAGATAGAAATTGATACTCCTTGAGTCTGTAATTTGAATTTTTCTCCTCATATTGTGACTTGTATTTGATTTGGTTTTATTCATTAACTATGTTACTCAGTAACAAAAATAATTACAACCTGCACTATAGTCCTGTGTGTTTTTATGTGTGCGCGTGCACACACACACACACACACACACACACACACACACACACACACACACACACACACACACACACACACACCGTTCAAGCACAGGCATGGGAAGTTGTGAGCACTGCGTGATAATGTGGAAGAATGGATTGGAAGCAAAGGCTGCACTGTATAATAATGTGGGATAGTGGATTGCGATGGGGAGATAGAACAGAGGTTGTGTGTGTGCGTGCGTGCGTGCGTCAATGCATGCAGGGCGAGTAAACATGTTTGAAATGTGTGAAAGATGACAGTTTTGTACTGTAAATGTAAGTCCAATATACGCCATGAGGCTATCTCAAGTAGCAATATAGCTCTTACAGTGATAAGTGATGCTGTTAATAATTGGGTCTGAGTTGTGTAGGAAATGAATGTCAAGTCTTCTTCCAATACTGCCGACCGAACAGCATCTTGGAACAAGAACTGTGAGCAGCAACACACTTCCTGAGAGCATTCCAGACTTCTGTGCATTCCAGACAACCTCTGAAAGATTCATTTTGAGAGATGAAGTAGCCACACATTTGAAGGCTTGCACAGTCACTAGTCCCAATCATAAAATAGCGAGATTTGTGTCCATTCCTACACAAAGTAGTAGTCTTGTCCAAAGACATCCCTTTCACAGTTGTTTTATGAATGAAAACTGACTATGGCTGTCACTAAGCATCACACATCTAATCTCACTTTGTGAGGTAGACTAGAATCTACCTGTGATGAGGATTTTAAGTATAGTGTACATTTTGGCATGCCAACTGAAAATGCTCTCTGTATGACGAGCCACAGAGATATGACTTGACTCTTTGCATACATATTACCTTAATTAAGCAGTCTTTTGTGTAAGTTGGTAGATAATTTTGACACTTGCACCACAAAGAACAAACTAATTGGGATTGTTTTTCAGTCGTTTTCCTTACTCACTGAGTTGTGGCTTAGTGGGAACACACTGGGTTCATATTTGGGAGAGGGGTGGTTCAGATCCCCATCCAGCGATCATGGTTTAGGGTTTTCATGATTTTCCCAAATTGGTTAAGGTGAATGCTGGGAAGGTTCTCTAGAAAGGGTATGGCTAGTTTCCTTTCAAAGTCTGAGCCTGTGCTTTATGTCTAGCACCCTTATCATTAGCGAGATACTAGGCCATAATCTTTCTTCCTTTTATTTTTGCATTGACAGAAGTTTAATATCAAACATTGGCACTTTATTTTGCTTAGCCTTCTAGCTTTTTAGAAATTGTTAACAGAACTGATTGGAAAAAAGACAAACATCATTCCACTTAGCTGTCTATTTATAAGCTTGTCATGCATCCAATTTTCCTTTAAGTCACATGCCTAGGCTATAAACCAGATTCTTCTCTTACTGTCACAGCTGCAACTTTTGCTTTGCACTCAAATAGATAATTTCCTACTGTTTGCAGTTACTTAAGAGAGATTGCTGGACCAGTTTAGAGTTTTTCTTTTGATAGTCATGTGCAGTACTATTTGGCCATCCATCATGAGAGAGAGAGAGAGAGAGAGTTTGGGGAAAAGGGGGGGGGCAGGTGGTGGTGGTGTAAATCATGTAAGTGGGACAGTATGTTGCCGTACATTTCACTGAGAAAGAGTACTGTAATTTTAAATTTCGTTCATTCAACATAATAGAGTTCAGTCATGACCCATAAAACATGCAAATAACTTGCGTCATTTGAATGGTATTTTTTTTAAGCGTGTTAAGTAAATTTCTGGGCATGAGGGTAAAATTAAATTTTTGTTTTTTCTTTAATCCAGGTTGCTGATTTCTCTTTGAGCAGTTTTCTTGGCCACCTAGAATCTCCAATGAAGAATCCATGTGTTGGAACAGTTGTTCCAGTTGGAGAAGAATCACGTATGTCATCAGATGTAAGTATTCGTGTCATTCTGTGTATTCATATCTTTTTGATTACAAACGAGAGGGACTTGAAAATGCAGCATCTATTTTTGGCAAAATTAGCATCTATTTTTGGCGAAATTAGCATCTATTTTTCTTCTGTGAATGATTAGGTATATAAACTTAAAAACTTGCCATGCTATGTTGCTGAAGATGAAACTGGCTTAAATAGTGATTTAAGATAAAATAATAATAATAATAATAATAATAATAATAATAAAACAGAATGGTTTTTATTCTATATAATAAGTGGAATGTTTCTTTTGCAAAAACTTCAACAGTTTTGTTCCAAAATGGTCTGCTTTAGTATATGGTTTGAGCTCCGAAATAAAAACCTGCAAGTGCAACTTCCTTGGCACTACAGTAAACAACTTCGCGTACTGTGTAACATTCCATTTGGAATTTGGGGGTGCATAATGAAAACATCACATTGAAACATCACTTTAATTTTTTCTTCACAGTATTTGTTAACTGAAGGTCGTGTAATTGTGGGAGAAGTAGCAGGTAGTGGGATTCATAATTCGAAGTTGATTTCAGAAATTGCTAAACTCTTATTCAAATTGTAAAAAGTCTTGTGCATATATACTGTAGAGTTCCTTTTGAAAAACAAAAGCACAGAAAACTAACATGAAAAAACTGAAGCTAATAATGTGGGACTTTCATTGACATTTTTAGGAAGACTGAGAGAACAACAAAATTGAGTTCTTCACGTTTTCCAATTAACAAGAGAAATAACCCAATGAACTCCGCATCCAAGATGCACAAAAAAAAAACCAATTAACTGTGAGCTCAAAACATTACACTGGCATTTTCAGACTGCGCAATTAGAATGAGATAACAACCAGGAAGTGACAGATTAGAAGTGTAAGTTCTACAAGGGTTGAATGAAAATTAATGCCTCCACCTTCATTAATTGGGTTTGGATGGGAATATTTTAATAAATCAAATGCAGAAATGAGCCTTAAAATGTAATCTTTAATTACCAATATTCACTTTTCCACGTAATCACCAGCCAATTGGATACATTTCTGCCGACAATGGACAAATTTTCTGAAGCCATCACGGAAGAAGTCGACACAACTGATGTTTCGTCTCGGAGTCGTAATTGTGTACCCACGTTTCGCCTCCTGTCACTATTGACTGGAAAGAGGCGTCACCTTCATTCTCAAAACGCGAGAGGAGTTCCTGGCAAATTTTCAAATCTGTGTGCTTCCAGTGTACCCATTGTGCACAGATCTTCCGATAGCCAAGCAAAGCATTAATGTGACCCACACGTTCTTGTGAAATGCTGATTGTGCTTGCAGTTTATCCCTGAGTGATATGACGACTGTCCTGAATCAGTCTGTCAACAGTTTGCTTGTGAAACTCGGTGGTTGGTGTCACAGGACATCCAACTCTTTGCTTGTCATGAAGGTCAGATGTTCTCGCCTCAACATCTTTAAACATACTCGCCCAATGACAATCAATACTCACATCAACACAATCACAATAAACTGCTTTCATTCTCTGATGAATCTCCTTTGGGGTGACACCTTCTGCTGTCAAGAATTCTGTGACTGCACGTTGCTTAAATCGCATTGACTGACCGAACTTCTGTGCAGGGCTCCATACTTTATACTGTAACAAAACAACCGTTGAATACTAAGGCTTCCTGCCAACTGGAGCTGTAGAGAAGTGGCTACAGAACAAGCCAGTATCTGCCGTATACCAATGCTGCCAACTGTTGAAGAGTTACAAAGATGGAGGCATTACTTTTCAGTCAACCCTTTATGTTCTCAGCCCAAACTGTACTTGAGGGATGACGGCATGCTTGTACCAAAGTGACAGATGTGGAAGTTGAGGAACTCTGCCACCGTTTCCTGGGGCAGGTGGTCTAAATGCATGTTCTATGTTTCTACAAAAACAGAACTTGCACATGATAATAGTAATTGCCGATCCCTTCTGGTGATGTGAGAATTGTACTTGAAATAAGAAAATGAAAAACACCAAGTCCTACAACAAATGGTGTGAACAAAGCGTTTTGTAATGGCTGCCATGCAGTTGCTCGCTAATCTTGGCAGCATCATATACAAAGAAGTTCACGCTTGACCTTCAAAGCTATTTTTTGAAACCATAGTTCAAACCCCCCTCCTGCCAGCCTGCCTCATTTTTCCACAAATTAGCAAACAGAGATAAACATTTGTTTGTTCTAAAATGCTATACCAGGATCCAAATAACAAATAAATAGGCAGGTAGTTGTTTACATGACAGCTACCATAGCAAAAACCAACCAGTGAACTAACTTGGTCATGCCATTATTTTCTTGTGTTGATATCAAATCACTAACTGTGACCAGTACTGTAACTGTTAAGTTTTGTTTTACTCATGTGCTTTGTTTCTTTCTGCTAATTTTTTTTTTTTTTTTTTTTTTTTTTTTTTTTTTTTTTTTTTTTTTTTAATACTCGAAAGAATGTCAGCCACGAATTGTGAAAGTAATCAGCAAAATGATTAATATCGTGCAAGGTGAACTAATCACTGCAGACTAACGGAAAACATCAGGTAGACTTCAGTACTGAATTATACAGTTGTTACTGCCATGGCCATTTTGGTCTGTGGGTAAAAGCAAACTGCTTAATCTGGCACTACTGTGTGTGTCTAGTTGTCAGTCACTTTGTTGTTATGATACAAGTATAGGCCCAACAGCTGAGTCCTACAAAGTCATATGTGACGTGTATCCTATAGACCATTCAGTAGTCCACAGATTCCAGAGCATTAATTAACTTATGATTGCTCTAGTATGTCATTGCATTTGTTCGTAGGTGTGTTCTCTTCCCAAATTTGGCTGCACCACACATTGTGGTATATCAGTAACTGAAAATTGATTACTTTTTTAATATTTATACCCAGAGAATAAAAAAATTTTCAAACTATACCTGATAAAATATTTCATCTTTAAAAATCCACAATAAAATGGCATTTATTAGGTAAATTTGTATTTTTCTATTTTGAAGCACAGTTCACGTCTATATTTGCCTTTATCACAAATGTGAATTTTTGAGGTCCCTACTAATGAATTGAAACCATGGATTTAACAACGTAATTGTTTTTAAGCTACATCTTAGGGTACTTTCTTATTCATTTTTTTTATTACAAAATGTTTCTACAAAATGATTTGTCAGTATTTTTTGTGAGTTACTTCTCACAGGAACACTCACAGTTTGGTACAATCAGCAGACATGGAAACTTGTAACACTTGAGACAGTATACACAAGGACGTAGATATAAACTACCCAAATTTCATTACTACAAGGACAACAGTCCTAAATCATGGCTTTAGTTTTTATGATTGTCAAATTTGCTATTGCTGTGGACATTCTTTCAATTAGGGAGAATAACACACAGCATGCTGAGTTGCTGTCTCTTTTTTTCCTCATTCTGTAGATTACTTCTCTTATCAGTTTTTTCCTTACTTTTTGTCATTTCAGTTGGTGTAATATTTGTAAAGAAGAGAGGAAATTGCAGTGTGTCCACTGTTCTTCAAATACCTTTGACTATGGTCTTAACTGTAATATTCTGTCGTAATATCCTATAACAATAATAATCCATTGTTACATCACTTTCTGCACTCAGAAATTCATTGTTTCTTAAGCTTCAGTTTTGCTATCTTGTCACACCTATTTGAGAAATTTATGAGCAGTTTGTAACTGAAGAAGCAATGTTGAGCACTGTATCATTTGAAAAATCTCCAAATCTGTCTTCTTTATACAGACTGCCTATGAGTCACCTGTGATGGAACAGGTATTAAAGTCCTGGCAGCTCCATATGGTCTAGACAGCTTTGTACATGTGACGTAAAGGAGCATGTGTCCCAATTTCCACAATTTCGATTTGTGACCATATTTGTAATACCCAAATGCTGCTTCATGTGCCCGTTTAACATTGCCTAAACCAGTCATGAGCAGGAGGAGGACTGCTGCTCCTATTCCACAAATGAAGCAGTGTACGGGTATTACAAATGTAGTTGTAAGCTGAGATTGTGCACCTGCACCTTTCAGGTATGGAAGGAACTATTGACTATTCACCACACATTCTCTGTAAAAGAAATAGCCCAGAATATTCTAGTCTCTTTTCTTTATGAATACAGAATTATTTGTCTTTCTGCATGTGCTACAGCAGAAGAGAAAAAACTATGGAAATTAAGTATCATACTTTGCTTCCAGTAGGTTTCCAGATGGCTGGTATTTTCCCCTGGAAGCAGTTTTTTAACGGAGGAAAAGGTGTGAATGTAACACTGAAAATAACCATTGAGTCATGTTTAATTATTCCCAACATGATGAATGGATTGACCAGTACTGGCCTCTTAAAGGAAATAACTCAGTACTCCCCTTCTTCACACTACAAGGCAGGTCCTCCTTAAACTAGGTCCTAAGTGACCTGGATCTCCCTACTGCCTCTGGCTAACCTTCCCAGCTATTTTATTCTCTCCTGTAGAAGAAAACTTATTCAAAGGCAAGGAGTGCTGTTGTTTATGTATTGGTTGTATTAGGAGTGATCCCCCCTGGATATAAGCACCGCCCAGTCCATTTCTCATTTGAATGTAACAAATTTCTGCATAGATGTTCCCATTTTGTACTGTAGCAGCCTTATTGGCTTGTTTGTCGCTGTATGTTAAAAATCAGTCTTGTTGGTCATCTATGTTTCCTCTTAAACTATTGCTTCACTTTCATATAGTGACTTTATATGGTGTCATACTTCCCTCCGACTTCTTTTTTGGTTGATTGCTCCTTTTCATTTGTTCAGAAAAATTATGTGTTTGTTGAAGGTTTATTCAGTTTTGTCTGCCAGTTATTTGTCACTGGGTAGTGAGGTATTTTTCTGTGAATAATACTATTTTCTCTGCTTGATAACCTTATGCCATGATGTGTTGTACTGGGGGACCTTTTTGCATCATTTCCTTTGTCGACCAGTTTGCTCTGAAGCCCAGTATGGTGCACTGTTTATTGTAATGTGTTTCTCCCAGTTAAGCTTGAAAGGAGCTATGATATCTGTTCACCTCAGCTTCAGCACATTAATCCCCATAAAGGCAAAAAAAGTAGAAGAAAACCTTTCCTGATTTCTCCCAAACTGCTCAAATTTATGTCGGTATTACTTGATTTTTCAGCAGTCTTTATAGTATAGTCTCTCTCTCTCTCTCTCTCTCTCTCTCTCTCTCTCTCTCTCTCTCTCTCTCTCTCTCACACACACACACACACACACACACACACACACACACTTTTCTTCCACATATTTTTCCTACAGTCCTACTTAATCTTTGGTATTGCTCCCAAAGACCTTACATTAAAAGTTCCCGTCTCTGGTTGCAACCCATCCTTTCACCTATCCCTCCTTAAATTCCAGAGTGATCAGTCCTTAGCCGTCCTCACATTGTTGCTTGCTTAATACATTGGCTCTACCAACCACGACTTTCAATAGCTTCAGTCTCTCATTAAAATCCTTCACCTTTCAGTCCTTGAATTGTTAGCACAGTCAGTGCAACTCTCTTGTAGTTAGCCATAAATTTGTACAAAATACGTCATACTACCAAGAGAATCTTCAGCTTTTTAGTCAAAAAACTCGAAATTACAGTATCTCTTTCCACCCTCACATGACCACTATCCAGAACACTGCCATCTCTCACCACCAGCAAACAAGCATACTCTGCCCTTCTTATTTACCATTCCTACCATGTACAGTTCTCATCTGAGCCCAACAATAATGCTAACCCAACTCCAACATCACACAACCCTGACCCCATTCAGTCCTTGATATGTAATGTAGATCTCTCTCCAATACTGAGACATTGATCCTTTCCAAAGGCCTAACCTTTAGCTTCCACGCACAAATTCAAGCACACTGTCCTTGTCTAAGGTCTCCAGTCAGTCACCAGTCTATCCTTCTCTCCTGCCAAGAAAGCTGCTGTTAGTTCTGCAAGCTGAGATATGTATCACTTTTACTTTCATATCGGCAGGACTACAAATTTCGCCTTTCTGGTGAACTATCATACAACTAAATTGTATGATTGTTATTTACAGTGGACACAAAGTGTGGATTGAAAAGTGTTATCAGTGAAAATATGAAAAAGTAAGACACCAAGATAATGGGAAAAGGAATCATTTCATTGCATCTGATATTGACACCAAACAAGTTTGCTAATATATTGTAATTAACATTGTAAAACTGTCTCTGGACATCTAATATACAAGTGTGATACTTACTTTGTGTTAACTTTGCAGGTGGAAGCACAGTTGCAGTGTTTGATGAGTGAAAATAGTGTGGATTACATGGCAAAGTTTGCTGACCTGGCTGCTCAGATAGCATCTGATGGAGCTGTTAGTAAAAAATAAATGTCTGTGTTAAAGTTGCACAAACTAATGT